>NC_133823.1:4545000-4742500 GCF_047830755.1 Zonotrichia albicollis
GGTCCCCTAAGCAATTTCTTGGCTCTCCTCTGGGCTGGATCCAGCAATTCCATGTCCTTCTTATAGTGGGGGCACCAGAACTTACAGTGGTGTTAACATTGGTTAACACAACTTACAATGGTATTAGCTGAGTCATCAATCACTTTTTTAATACAATTAACCTGATTTCTGGTCTTTGTTGTCACTTCAACCTTTTTTAGCAGTAGTCTTTAAAAAATGCTGTCTTTTATCCTTCCCAGCGCTGCCCAGGGCAGGCTGGACTCAGTTTGCTCCCAGCCAGGTTCAGGTGTTGTGGATCCAGCTGGAGGATCTCCCCCATCAGAGAGGAGCGAGAGCCTCAGCTGCCCCTGCTCCCTCGGAAAGCTGTGCCTCGGCAATGCATTCACAGCACTCCACCCCAACAAATGTAACAAATGCCGTGTTTACACGAAATCAACAAGTTTATCACAGTCGGGAGTAGCTGACACCTTCCTGTGAAATACAACTTTCTTTTGGTAACTTTCATCTTCCCATTCTGGTCTTTTTCACATCTCCTCCTTGCATCTCACCCAAAGCAGCTCTAAGGGAGCACTTCCTACAGACCTGAGCCACAAAACCTCCCATCGAGTTTTGTCCTAAGCATGCCGCTCTAAAGACTTAGTGCTGCCACTCTTCATTTCTGCACATTGCCCTTCTCACTTCCAGCTGCATATTGTGTTATTTATTTACCTCTGCTTCCCTGTGAGTGAGGCACAGAGAAGCTGTGGCTGCCCCTGGATCCATGGAAGTGCCCAAGGCCAGGATGGATATTGGTTTTTGGAGCAGCTGGGATAGTGAAGGTCCCTGCCCATGGCAGGGGGTTGGACTGGATGAGCTTTAAGGTCTCTTTCAACCCAAACCATTCTGTGATTTTTTTTTATTATTTCTGTATAGCTGCCCTTCATCTTCCCATGACCATTTGATATTATATCTAAATCCAAAATATCCCTTTGCTTTATACACCTTTGAACAAACTGTGGAACAAGTGGATAAAGAGTTCAGCTTTCTTTAGCCAAGCCTTGGAATAAACTGTATTAAAAGCAAAGCCTGCTCACCTAAAATGTAACAAAACATCTTTCTGTTGTTCTACACAGGCAAAAAAAAAAAATCTCATGCTGGTGTGTTCAGACAGCATGTAATACCTGCAAGGCATTGTCATAACTACTACAATTTAGCCACAAAACAGATTTCAATAAATACTGTGGTTATAATTCATATGTAACAAGAGGAAAAGTGTTAAGGGATGAAAAAAATCATACTTTTTGAAAGAGTGGGTGTAAAAAACTAATAGGTGAGGATGAAGACATTTCTTGGCAGCAGGGAAAAAAAAAAGCAGGGGGGAACTGCAGGAACAAAAGAAATCTCAGCTGTCACACAGGTGTGGTGCTGAACAGGGACTCTGAGCTACACCAATAGTGCAAAAGGGCAGATGCACTCAAAAAGTAATTCTGCATGTGCAAAGAAGTTGGTGATTCCCTGGTACCTCATGAGAAAATTAATTACTTTTCCATCTCAGTGTAAATACCATGTTAAAACAGTGTTACTCTGCAGTAAATATTATTGGTCAGCAGGACCAAAGATCACCATGGAGAAGCATTCCCAGAAGTGTCCAAGGAGTTCTCTGTTCTACCAGCATGGATTTTTAGGAATTCTGAAAATCCTGGGTAATTCCAGCAGTCTGAATGAACATTTAGGTTATAAATATGCTGTGGTTGCAACCATAGGAAGGTTAGAACAGTGGCAGTTCTGAACAAAACAATAATTTAAGAGAAATTATAGGGGGCTCAACTGATACCTCAGAGCTCTGTAACAAATACTAGGAAGTAAAATAATGAAAGCTGACTTTCTAAAATGATTGTGATTGAATTTCCTTGATATGATTGATACTTCCAATTGGCAGAAATATCTGTCTGCTTGTATAAACTTCTCTGGCATTAGCGCAGTGTTCTGTGGGAGCCTGACAACCAAACAGAACCAATTAAACTGGTGAAGAACTGGTTAAGTGACACCTCAAAAAGAAAAAAGAGCAGCTTTTGAGAAGAACTCATCACAACATAACTCAGATTATCATGGAGATCCCCAAAGGAGAGCCACTACCACAAAACACCTTTTCAATTATTTGTAAGCCTACACCATAAATCATGACATAATTTGCACAAGTATAAATTGATAGAGTGCTACATAACTGAGATAAATCAGTTCCAAAAAGCCATCAGGAGTGTTGGGTATAATCAATCAATGCTAGAAACAAAATGTTATTTAAAAAAGCCACGCACAAAGTTGTAAAGCTGCAATCAGGAAAACTCATGCCTGTCTAGGGAATGATGAACTCTTGTGGAAAGAAACAGCCCTGCAAAGGGTTTGCCACAGTGAGAGTACCCAGAGAAAAGGAGATCAAAATGCAGGGCTGCAAATGAAGGTTTAACATGTAAATGTGATGCAGAAGCAGGAGAGTAACAGCAGAGAGGTAATATTTAAACACACAAAACACTCCTGAGACAAAGCTCTGGTGGGCTGCATCCAGCTCACGTTTTCATAAAAATGCTGAAAAAGTGGATTTGGGAAAAAAAACAATCCCCAGAAACTGAGTTGTGAGGAAAATGCATGCAGTGACAAATTTAAAGCATTTCAGCTCACTTGGTTTTTCAAGTAGAAAAGAGAGGGAATACTGGGTTACAGCAGATAAATACTTCCATGGTAAGAAAATACTTTGAGTTCTTCAGCACAGTGGAGAAAGGCACATCATTAACCAGTGACTGGAAGCTGAAGCCAAATAACTTAATAAACAGCAGATCCTCTACCTCTCACTGTCTTCCGATCAAAATTCCAATTTTTCTGGAAAACATGTTTCAGCCAAATGCACGTTATTGCATTCAAGAGTAACTGGGTGAAATCCAACTGACTACAACAGTCAGGGGTCAGAGCAGATCTAATTGCTTCCTTTGGCTTCCAAGCCTCAGTCTACAAATACTCCTGGTTTTCAGTGCTTCAAAGGCATTTCAGTAGTACCATGCATGCTCAACATTAATATTAAAAGAGCTCTCAGCAAATCTGCATGAATTACAGTTGTATTTCCATGTAAGGGCTCGAGTGACACTGGAGCTTTCCTGTTGAGGCTTCTGTCACCAGCAGAGCCCATTAATGGAATTACAGCTCTCTTGCACCCAGCTGAGGTGGTGTTTCTGTAAACAAGCATTTACACAATTGAGTGCAGAACTTCACCCTTCATGTCAGTACTTTTTCTCCTCTAGAAAGAATCCCGTTTGACCTGGAGTATGAAAAGGCTGATACAATGCATTGCATCAATCACAGGTAAGAAAGGAAAACCAGCAGCATTGTAATAGCCACAAAGCCAGGAAAATCTGGTGTTCACATCAGCAGCATCCTTTGAGCCTGCCCCTGTTTATGCTCCTCATCCACCTGGCACTCCAAAACACACCAGCACTCAGCAGTCTTGACAAATCCAATCTTTTTCAGGAGTACATGCCAAGGTAATGTTCAACATACACGTTAGATTTCCAGGCTCACAGAGTTGTGCTGTAGCATCAGCTGCTGTGGTATCTGTCAATTTCTAAAACAACAGAGGAGCTGAAACGTTTCTATCCTGGTGAAGAATGAACTAACTTCAAATTCAGCAAGCAGAAGTTTGAAAAGGCTGGAATTGTCCGAAGCACCGCCTGCAACCAAATCAACGCTCCACAGGAGAGAGCCACAACCACCAAGTGAAGGAGAAAAAAGAACCTTAGAAGAAGAACCCAGGCATCACACACAGCCAGCGAGACACCAGGGCGGGCACTCACCCCTCCAACCTCCAGAGAAGGGAGTGCCTGCTAAAACCCGCCGTAAATACGTATAAAAGTTTCTTTCCCGAAGCCCTGGCACTCGGATATCCCGCCGAGCATCCCCAACGCCGCCTCCCAGATGGGCACGGCAGCCAGGCAAGCCTGGCACTCCCCACCACCACCACCGTGGCCGAGCAAAACTTCTCCCACCCCGAGCAGCCCCACAAGGAGACGCTTGGGCTGCCGTCGCTTTCCAGCCAGCATCCCCGGGGCTCCTCGCAAAGACAAAGCCACGCTTTAAACTTTCGCTGTTCGCCAGCGGAGCGGCTCCTCTGCCGGGAGCTGGCACCTCTCGGGATGTGCAGCGGGGGCTTGGGAAGAGCCCGGGAGAGGCCTGGAGGGAAGGGATGGGGATGGGGATGGAGGAGGTGCCCGCAGCCCCCTCCCCGCTGCCCGCGACCCTTCCCCGCACACAATCGGAGCAGCGGCGACCGCAGAGCGCAGGGACGCACCGGGCGATGGATAAAAGGGAGCAAGGAGCCTCCAACGCCTGAAGAAAGGAGAATAATTTCAAACAATGCCCATCAAAAAAAAAAAAAAAAAAAAGACTTAAGATAATACGGAGCCAGGTTTCACCTCGAAGTGATGGCGGGTAAATAGATGAATAAGTGGAACAACACACCTTTGACCCTCTCTTTTCTTCCCTAAATATAATCCCTCTCTTCCCATAATACACGCACCACAAAATGACCATTAAGTCAAATCTATTCTTTACAGGAGGAGGGGGGGATTATCTCTGTGACCGACTCTGTCTCTTTCCCTCTCCCGGTCTTTCACTGCGCGAGAATTGAAATTGCATTAAAAAAAAAAAAAAAGGAAAACCGGAGGGGGGGGTGGGGGGAAGGCAAGATTATTATATCTGGAGGGTGCGAAATGTGGGCACGGGGAGAGGGAGCCTGGGGGATGGGGAGGAGTAGAGAAAGGTGGCTAAGGAGAGAAGAAAGGAAAGGAGGACCAGGAAGCGCAGGGAAGGATGAGGGGAAGGCGAGATAAGGGGGAAGGAGGATAAGGAAAGAAGGATGAAAGAAAGGAGGTCGGGAGGAAGGATGAAAGGGAGGAAGGGATGAGGGGAAGAAAGGAGGATGCTTTGCCCTGGCCTCACCTCAGCTCGGTGGGTGGGGGTGGGAGAATCTCTCGCCGCCGCCGCCGCCGCCTCCTCCTCCGCCACCTCCTCCTCCTCCCCAGCAGCGCCGGTCACTGACGGGCCGGGTGTGCGGCGCGGCTCCCTCGCCCGGTCCCCGCCTCCCCGCTCGCCTCGCTCCCTCCTCCCGCAGCCGGCCCGAGCCGCGCTCGCTCGGCTCTGAGCGGAGCCGGGCGCTGCCGCCGCGGCCGCCCCGCCACAGCCACGGGGGGAGGAGGCGGCAGCGCGCCTGCGCCGCCGGGCGCTGCCGACGAGGGAGGGAGGGATGGACCCGCCGCTTTCCCGGCTCCGGGGCCGGCCGTGAGTACGGAGCGGGCACGGCTGCGGCAGGTGGGGGGCTGAGAGCGGGGCACGGGCGCTGCGGGAGCGGGGGACGCGGCCCCGCGGCGGGCGGTGCGGAGCGGGAGGCGCAGGGGCGGCGGGAGGCACGGGAGGGATGGAGAGGCTGTTTACGAGAGCGGGTTGTGACAGCACGAAGGGAATGGGCGCACAGTGAATGAGAGTGCGTTTGGATTAGATAATAGGGAGAAATCCCTCTGTATTAGGGCGGTGAGGCCCTGGCACAGGATGCCCAGGGTAGCTGTGGTTGCGCCATCCCTGGAAGTGCCCAAGGCCGGGTTGGACCGGCTCGGAGCGAGCTGGCGCTGTGGGAGCTGTCCCTGCCCATGGATCGAGATGGGCTCCGGGGTGCCCTTCCAGCCCTAACCACGCCGCGATTCTCTGCAGGCAGCGCCGGCAGCGGGGGCTCTCCGGGCACAGCCCCGGGAGCTGTGGCAGCAGGGCTGGGACGGGGAGCTGGGAGCGTTCTCTGGCTGCGCCCCCGTCATGGGCCCGAGCGCTGCCTCAGGCAGGGGGAAGGAGGAGCGGTGGGGTGTGGATGGACCGTCAGGACTGATGGCAGGAGCCTCGGTTCTCCTGTTCTCTTCAACTGCAGAAACTCTGTGTGTGTCTTTCTTCCTTGGGTGTTCGGCAGCCCTACCTGACAGGAGGGTGTAGGGTCCCAGGGAGCCAGCGACAGGATGACAGGTCACAGCCTTAAGCTGCTCCAGGGGACGTTCAGGTTGGACTTTAGGAGGGATTTCTTCACAGAAAGGGTGGTTGGACATTGGGATGGGTTATCCAGAGAGGTGATGGAGTCATTCATCCCTGCAGGTGTTTAAGGAAAGACTGGACATGGCAGTCGGTGATGTTGGGTCAGGGCTGTCCAGGGATGTGATGGAGTCACCATCCCTGGAGATGTTTAAGAAAAGACTGGACGTGGCACTCGGTGATGTTGGATCATTGGTTGGACTCGATAATCTCAGAGGTCTTTTCCAACCTAACTGATTCTGTGATGTACTGATTCTGTGCACCAAACACCAGGGTTTGGTCCTCTCTGCAGAGCTTTGCACTTTCATTTCCCCCTTGCTCATCCTACCAACCCTATTTTTTCTTTTTCGCTACGCTGGCAGCACCTTCTGCTGTCTCTCTTGGCCAGAACGTGCTGCCACCATCCTGCTCCAAACCCCTGTGGTGGAGGAAGATCCTTGTGGAGCGTGGGTGTCACCAGGGGATTTTGCCATTCCCATGCAAATCCCACTGACGTTCTGTCGTTCCAGGCATCCTTTGCACCTCTTGTGGCATCCATCTGCTTCCCTGGCTTCTGCAGAGAAACTCACAGGCAGCAAGGAGGGGAGGGGGAGGAGTCCTCCCATGCTTTTATACCTTTTCTTGACAGTTTTAGGCTTGCAGGGATCTTGCGAAAACAATTTCCCTGCCTCAGCCTGTATGGGAATGATGCTAGTGGTACAGGTGCCTGATGGGCCTCAAGTAGAGGCAGCAGTTTCCAGTCTTTTTCTTCTCTTTTCCCATATAAAAATACAGTCAGGATCATTTAAATATGAATTTAAATGTGACCAGATGCTGCATGGCACATACTTGGTGCAGCCGTGTAGCTGGAAGTAGTCACAGTCAGTAGTGTACAGAAATACTTGGAATTATTATAATTAACATCATTAATTAATATATTCATATATTCATATATTCATATAATTATATAATATATATTATATAGTATTATATATAATTATATGTTATATATATTATATATTATATATTATATATTATATATTATATATTATAATATAGCCTATATAATAATCATTAATATATTAATATAAATAATATAATTATTATAACAGTGTCAGGGGTGAACAGAGACCATGCTAGGCTGACCTCCCCTTTATGATGAGATGCAAATTCTTGGTGCAAGGCAAACTGAAGGTTCAGTTTGTGCTTTAATGGGTTTGCAGGTGTCACCAAATTCCTTTCGTAGGTGCTGTTATTGTCCTTCCCACCCTGTTAAATGGAGGTGTGTGATGTTAGGAAACTGTTGCCTACTGACCTTCTGTTTCTTGCCTATATTTTTATAATCCTAAATGTTTTGGATTGCTGGTTGTTTTAGGTAGGGGCAGTGCCTTCCTTTGGATCTGGCTGATGCATTGTGAATATTATGGCAACAAGGAAAGTTCCCAGACAGAACATGGTAAATTACCTACTGCTTTATCACCCTGCATTACTTTGCTAATTGAATGTCAGCGAAATGTTCCTCCAGGCATCTGACTGAAATGAGCAGGAGCTGTAGTGTACATGTAAGACCACAAATAATAAATAAGCATGATTATGAAAAATAGCATTTCTCCCCTTCACCAGTAGCAAGGCTTCAAATGCATGTCTTGTAAATTTGAACCTAAGGACTCATTCGGCTGGTTTTGTATGTTTTTGTTTAAAGTGTGCCAATTTCAGAAATAAATGAGGTTACTTATCTAGTCCAGATCGCTTTTATGTGAGACAGAAGACATGGATTGCTGGACTGTTGCTATGAAGAAATCCTCTTGCTATGAAGAAATCTCAAGATCTGGAAGAGCTCTATGAACTTACTTTTTCCATGGTCCTGAAGGAAGCTCTGTCATTTCTTTCTTTTTTTTTAAGTTACTAACCGATTTTGGAAATCGCCCTTATTTTTATCATTATCTCAAAGAAAAAGAAGAAAATTTAATTTGATACCACTAAAAACTCTGATGCCACAAAAAGCTTTTTTTACTAAAAACTGAGGTAAGCTGCTGAGCTGCTCAGTGGGTGAATGTAGCTCACACCAGCCAGGGGAGGCAGGTGTCAGCTCCAAACAGATGCTTTTGACTCCATGGCATCTCCCACTGCCAACAGCTGCAGAAAGAGAAGAAACATCCCCAAACTAGTGGAGATATTGGGGACTTGGACTAGCAAGGCAGACAAAAGGACTGTTCTGCTTGAGGGAAATATGCATGGATGCTTTTATTTTTGCCTTTTTTTTTAGTTCTGTGTCAACTGTGGGACTGTTTGTCAGGATCTGGAACCCATTATTAGGTGGGTTTTGTGCAAGATGAGCCCTCTGCCTGTGCCCATTGACCTCCTGTAGGTGAATCAGTCCTTGGCTATGGAAGAGGCCATCAGGGAAGGAGTGGGATCGTGGATGGAACTCTGTAAGGACAGAGGGACCATCCAGAAGGAGGATGCACAGGAGAATTCCTGTTGTCTTGTGAGCTCTGGGGACACTTCACAGGATAAACATTGGGGTTCTCTCCTCTTGGAAGAACTCAAAGCTGTGTGGTCCTTGGGATAACAAGGAAAGGAAGTCAAGGAAAGGTTAATTTCTCTGCTCAAGGAACTGCTTTGGTAATTGTGGCTTTACAGGCAGATTGTTGGCTCCAAGGGTATCTATCACACAGCAAATTCCAGCACACGGCAGTCTGGTTTTCAAATGTTAATCTGTAGTTTGCTGATGTCAGACAGATCTGAACTTGACTTTCTAAATCATCTTTTCTTTTCCCATTTTTTTTCTTGAATAACAACATTAGAAAGGAGGGACCTTGACATGATGCAGTGTAGTATAAATAACTTTCTTCTGCCTACCATTAAAATCCAGCAAATACAGATTTTCTCCATAAAATTACATGTGACGTGTTCTCTGACAAAGTTACTTTGATAGTGAAGACAACAGCCTAAAACTTTTATCTTTTCCAGCATACAGGAAGAATTTACATTGAGGTTAGGTCTAAAATTAAACTGAGCGTGTTTATAAATATAATCACAAATCGCAATATTATTTCTTCATGCTAATTCTAGCTTTTTTGTCTTTTTTTTTTAATGTAACAATCAGTTTATCTCTTTTTTCCCCTCACAATTCTCTTACCTGCGCATTTTGCTTTTGCTGTAGTATCTGTCACATAATTTATCCCTTTTTTTCCTCTGTTTTCTTGTATTTTCCTTGCATCTAAGTACTGTACAATACCATCTTCTTCAGTTAGACTAAATATTTGACATGTTTTCAGTCTTACAATCGCTTAGTCTGCTTCTTGAAGTATTACAAACTGTGTTTTTATCTCTACATTTCACTCTTGTGAGAGTACCATAGCAGGAATTTTCCCCCTTTCCCCAGCATAAAGTCTCAGCATTGTGTCTGTGTAAACACAAACAAACCCTCCACAACTTTTACTCATCTTTTCTGTTGTAGAACTTTCTTCTGCACCAAGAGAGATCATTGCTGAAAACCATTTTGATTGCATGCTTCAAGAACTTTTTTGAGTTCTTACATCTTCTGTGATTATCTCAATACCTCTGTGTCTAAATGGGCTTTTTAAACCACCTGATCCTGAATGCATTTTCCTATTTGAAGAATATTCATGCTTTAGTGAAAAAGAGAATTTTGGAGAACAGGGAAACTAAGACTAGTGAGGGCTTTTAAGGGAAATAATCATTTAAATGATATCTAAGTGAGAGAAATTGAGGAGGATTTATCTCACAGGCAATTCAGACAGACTGAAAGCTGCAGGTGGAGCTTGGAATACTTGAAGCTTCTTTTAGGCCCAGTGATGTTTAATGACAAACTCACTTGTTGCTTTAATTTAGATAATTGGCTACCTGTGCTGAAGGGAGGTTGTCAGCAGCTCCCAAAAGGTCTTTCAGTGCCTTGTGTAATAAGACATTTTGTTTTGGACTTGACTGAGTGGACAGAAATAACCATGGATTGACTAACATCGCTCGCTGTCCCTGAACACATTTGAGTATCTGAATTTCAGTTTGGGTGTGTCATTTTTGACAATGTATTGCTCAGGTAAATGTGTCAAAAATATTTCCTGCACTGAATATTTCCCACTGTGCTGGGTGTTCCATGAGCAGCACAGTGAAGCCTTCCCAGCCTGCACGATATTTAAATTGGGTATTTTATGGAGAGTCACTTTTCACTGTCACATTTTCTGGAAAAATCCCTTTGCCAGGATTTCTCTCCTGAGAAGCCTCAGAGAAAAAGGAAAACAATATTATCTCATTTGCTTCTCCTGTGTTTTGCTGGTTTGAAATGTGGTTGTTTATCCAACATGTGAATTGTTTTGACTTAATGATCAATCACAGTCCAGCTGTGTCGGGACTCTGGCGAGAGTCACAAGTTTTTCTTATTATCTTGCTAAGCCTTCTGTAAGTATCCTGTTGTAGTGTGTTGTTAAGTTTCTTGTGTTATTCTCCCATTTCCCGGGGGTTAAACATCGGTTTATTGAAGGTGTTGCGGGATCCAAACGCGGGGAAACCAACCGGGAAAAAGTATCTCCATAGGGGGTGAAACAGGATTATAAAGGAGGGGGGTGGGTACAGGCGGAACCAATCGGGAAAGGTGAGGGGATGAACTTCACAGAACTGACACTCCATGGAGACCAATAATCAAAAGGTAAAGGAGGTGTCCTGGGACCCCAGCCAGCCACCAGCTCCAGAGAGGAGAAGGTTCTCGAAACCTGGGAGGAGAAGGGGGTGATTGACTGGGCCCAGGGAGGAAACAACTTTCACTTATAAGGGAAACCAGGGGAGGAGCAATTACACATCGGCAACTATGAATAGCGGTTACTATGGCAACTTAGCTGACAGGCTAGCAGTGGCGGGAAAAACTGGGGGAACGAACCCATTTTACACATAATAGGGGAGAACAATACATAAATTGGGGGAATAACACAAGAAACTTAACAACACACTACAACAGTATCCATTCTCTATTCTTTAGTATAGTTTAGTATAGTATTCTTTAATATAATATAATATCATAAAATAATAAATTAGCCTTCTAAGAACATGGAGTCAGATTCATCTTTCCTCCCCACAATGGGTGACCCCAAAACCACCACAGTCACTTGCAATTGGGCTGTGACACAGAGGCCTCTGCCACCCCTTGCTCTGGCTCAAAAGCAGCTGCCAGGCAGAGCATCCACGGGCTTTGCCTGCCTCAGACCCCTGAAGAGACTTGCAGGCAAGCAGCAGATGCAGTTTGTTTGGATAAAAACCCCACTGGGGGTCTGTCTGTTAATGCCAGAGAGGATGGGGCTGATACCTTCGCTGCTTTCAGAAAGCTGGATTTAAAAATTCAGAAGAAACACAGAGAGTACACCTGCTGTTTGCTGGTGTTGGACTTAGATCAATGCCCACCATAGCAGGCTGTTAAAAGGCCTTTTCCTTAAATAGTTTCTTCTGAAAACCATAGGAACAGGCTTTAAATTTTGTTGAAATTTTTCCTTTGAACTTCAGTTGATGCCACCAATTATCAGAGCAGGGGGTTGTGTGTTAGTGGAGATCATCTGTCACCTTTAATTGCAAGGACACTTTGCAGTAGATTCATTGGGTGTCTGTATTTCAAAGGAGGATAGAGAAAGAAGGGTTTAGAAGTTTTGCATATGTTCAGAGACTGTGATATAAAATTTGGAATATTCAGTTCAAATGCCATAACTTCTTTTTCTCACATTTATAAAATGAATATATTTCTGTCTCAAAGACTGAGACTCAGTGAAATGTATCTTCTCTGCTCTTCTTCAACAGCTAACTTGACTTCTTTAAAGCTGCCTCCATTTCTCTTACCTCAAACTTTCTTAATTGTACATATATGAGAAAAAATCATTTTCTCTCTCTCCTCCGAACTCTTCTTTCCTGCAAACCCCTTGTTCAGACAAGCAGCTCTTAGGCAGAGAGTTCTGTTTCCCACATTGACCCCCACCTTGGAGCTGTTTGTCTCCCATCTGTTGTTTGTAAACACTTCACGCCTCGTGCTGCTGATGTTGTTAGCTCCTTGGAAAACAACTTCTATTTTCTTATGTTTGCACACTGCACCAAAACAACAGGAAATCTGTCCATGCCTGGAGAGCCCACGCAACGCCAGGATCAGTTTTTTTCTTGCTGGGGATCTCAATTAAGGAAACTTGTCAGAGGTAAACAGTGATGATGCAAGCTGTAATTCAGTGTCGTTCGTCTGTGCACAGAATTTGTGTTCTGGGAGTCCTGGCCAGGAGGAAGAGCAAGGAGAGGGGGACACCAGAGGAGGAGGGAGCTGGGCTGAGTGTGTGAGAGAAGGGACAGGAGGTGGCAGAGGAACAAGGCAGAAGGTGAATGGATTAAGAACTGCAGGATGGATTTTTGGCTCATGCCTTTGCAGAACAAGTTAGAAGTTGTCTTCTGGTGTGGGATCTCAGCACCTCAGGACTGAGGTGCCGGGCCACCGAGACCACCCTTGGGGGGCTCGGGAGTCCTGGAATGTTGCCAGAAGTGTCTGGTGGCTGGGCTTTGATCCTACACGGGAGACGACACCTGTATGAGGATAGGAGGGTTTCACCGGGGTGAATGGTGAAGGGATTGGTTAATTAGAGGGTGAGACACAGGGTTTAGGATTTCTGTACAGGGGGGTTTAGAGAAGTAAGATGGAGGAATTGGGGCGTGTCCTGTCCTTCTTCTTCTTCTTCTTCTCCTCCATCTTCTTTGGTGATGGTGGCACTTTGGGATTGGTCATTACTGAAAGTGCACCCAGCAATAAGAATAAATGGTATTGAGGAAAAATGATAAATATTGTACACGTAACCATGGGTATAAAGATAGGTGACTGTCCGGAGGGCAGCACAGTGTGCTCATGGCTGACTGCTGAGCAGAGCTCTGTCGGGCCGAAAGAAAATCTTTTAGATAAACATTTAATAAACATAAAAACCGAAAGAAGAACTGAAGCCTCCTCGTCCTTTGATACGCGGGCTGCCCCAAGGCCACTCCGGGCCTTTCCAGGCCCTTCAAACAGCCGAAAACCGGACATTCTGGAACTTCCCTGTCCCTAGAATCCCTTTCTTTTCCCAGCCAAAGAAAAGCATAGGGAGAAGGATTAATATCCAGATCTTAATTTAACTGTCACAAATTAAGATTGACTTCAGAACTGTCAGTCTGAGGGGCAGAGGGGTTTCTGTGCTGCCATGGCTGCACATCCAGGTCAGGATGTCCAGTTCTGTTCTTAGAGAAATCAGCCAATGGATTTGCTTCACTGCAGGGAAGTTACTGCCCTCAAACCTTCTGCTTTTTCCACTATTACATCTTGTTGTGCTTTCTACACACAGGTGGGATGGAGAGCTGTCCAGTACTTGCTCATCACAGGGAAAATGACTGGATTCCTCAGAGTCCCAGTACTGTTTTTCCATGTCCTGATTATTGGGCTAAATTTTGATCCTTTCTCAGGCCTTATTATACAATCTCCTGTTGCCTTTAGGAGATTTGTAGAGGCAACAGATTTATATAAATCTCTATAAATTAGATTTATATAATGTTGCGTGTTGGTAGTGTAGAACAAGAAACTTGGGTTTAAAAACTTTTCCTCTTGTTTATAATTTCTGTTTGCTCTACATTAATGGTTCTCTGTGCTTGAAAAGGGTTAAAGCAGATGGTTGTGATATATTGTTTCCTAATGAGAAAAAATGCAATCAAATGTATTTTCCATCTTTTGAGCACAAAGCAGTGACCAAGATTTTTTTTACTTACAATAACATTTACAGGAATTATTTCCCATGTCTTAATGAATGTAAAGACCTTTCTAATTCCTTTTTTTTTCTCTTGACAGAAGCCCAAGACAATGCATCCTTCCAGTAACTCCTGTAAAAATGCACAAGAGACCTTGAACAGAAACATGGCCTGAAGAAAGTTAATGAAGTTGTTAATAGTCTGTGTCACAAATGAGAAGACTGTGGATGGTTCTGGTTTCTTCCTTCAGGCCTTGATGAGTCATGAATATGATAGAAAGCTAATTTTTCTAATGGAGCAGGTTCTTTGAGTAAAAGAAGAGGAAAAATCAAGGAAAAACCTAAAATACAGACATCTGGTGACAAGAGCTACTACTGGTGGTGACCAGTGTGGAATTTTCATGAATCTTAATGGATGTTTTGACCTAATTTACAGAGTCTTCCTTGTTAATTAACTTTTTAGAAAGGTCAAACCGTTTTTTTCCACAAAAGGTCATGTATTTCAACTAAGAAATCTTTTTTCATCTACAGAACAATACAGCAACACAAAATTCAGGTGTTTTTCATTCTGAACATATCAATGGATCATGAGCAATATGCATGGACTATTTAACACCCCTTTGCCCTATCCTCATTAAATAATTCCTTTTTGTATTTGTGTGTGTGAGTGATCCCAGGGTTATGCATTTATCCTGCAGCAGGCTCATCCTCTGGAGCCTGGAGATGGAGGTAATTCCACACAGAGGGAAAATGGCATTCCAAAAACCCACATGGACCTGAGAAGTGAGAGAAGAATGCTCCTTGTAAAACAAGGGTGCCACATTTAGATAAAAACCTCAATTTCAGTATCAGAAATGCTGTGAGCATTTCAGTTCATTGAAATGTTCATTGAATTATGCAGCTTTATTGCTTCTGAAAGTGCTTGTACCTCTTGGTCAGGTCAAGTGGTACCTGAGGGCTCACAGGCCTTACATAAAGCACACTGTCTTGGTTTGGAAAGCCAAGTGTGTGCTAAGGAAGGCAGGGGCCTCCCCTGAATTGGAGAAAATCAACCCCTCACCCCCCAAATTGCTATAAATCATAAATTAAGGGACTCTCAGGCAGCAAAAGTTATGGGAGTAGGAATAACAGTTCTTTAATAGGGAAGAAAAAAAAAGGATAAAATAAACAATTCAGTACACGAGAACAACACTGCCAGAGTCAGAACCCAACCTGACACCCTGTGGGTCAGGGTGTTGGTGGCAGTCCCATTGGAATTGTGGCTCAGCCCTCCTGCAGTGTCAGGGGTGGGTCTGCTGGAGCAGGATCCTGTAGAGAAGGATGGATTCTTCCTCTGAAGATCCAGTGGAAGGAGAGGCATCTGCTGTTCCTCTGGGGAATCCAGTGCAGAAGCTGTGCTGGTGTTCCAGAATCTCCAGATTATATCCAGGTAGGAATGCTTGGCTCCTCCCTCTGGGCTCACATCTCCCAATGGGATGCTGCAGTTCTTATCAGCCATGCAGTGACATTCAATAGCTGTTATCAGCAGATGTCCCCTCCTGAGGGAGGTGTGAATGTGGTCACTCAAAGACAGAGATAAGGCAAACTGCCCACTTGACCAAAGATAATCTGCCATACAGATGGTAATGGAAAACATCTTACATTGCAATCTGGAACACACACCTAAAACAGGAATGGCACTGCTGGAATATTGAGATTTTCAAATCATTCTTCCTATTTAAGTAACAGCTGAATGAACTGCCCCTTAAAAAAGCCCCATAAAACCTAAAGAAAGAAATCAGAAAAGGCTTTTTTATTGAGTTGGTGAACCTGCTCAGAAATACTGAAGGGACACAGAAAACCAGTGTGGTCACAGGACTTGCACTAATGTGGAGAGAAAAAACTGCCAATATCCTAATTGGGGAATTTCTCTGATGGGAAACTAGGATCCATTCCACTTCATGATTTCTTCATGCAAACCACATAAAATATTTTATAAAACCTGAGTGATTTCCATAACAGAATTTTGGCAATTTAAAGCAAAACATTTTGCTGTGACAGTTCCTACAAATCTTTTAGCTTTGTTTTGTATTATAAATATGTCAAAATGAAGCCATTTCTGTCCAAACAAAAATTTTCCAGGCTTTTAAAAAATATTTTTTATTTGCCACAGTTAAGATGAAGACTGATTTCAAATGCTGTAACTTAGATCTGCATAACCATAAACCCACAAGGACATAGCTTTAGTCTTATAAATAAGTAATGTCATTAGATACAGTATTCTTATTTTAATTGACTCTGCTTGCTACTCTGTATAACAGTGATTGAAAAATAAAAGTCATTTAACATTGGTGAAACCTTTTCTAGTGGTTTCTGAACTGGAAGTCCACAAGCACCAGCCATTGGCAAAAATGTTATTGATTTTGGGGTTTGTTTCAGTAGTGAAATTTAAGTGGATACAGGGAATTTCATCTGTCCTTTGTAAATAAGAACCAGGTGAAATCTCAAAGACAAAAATAGCACAGATTTATCATGCAGATATCATTGATGAAACCCCACATAAGGAATTCATTTCATTTTCTGCAGGTGGACCACTGTAAGTAATAAAGTGTCTTTTTATGGGGGATATTTACCAAGATGGCAGTTCAGTCTTTTCCTTCAGAGGTATTCAAAGAACTGGGTATTTTCAGATTTGGGATTTTTTACATCAGGAGAAAAGATGTTTAAGTTGGAAAAGGAATTGGCAAAGATAGAATTTATTTGTGTGAGGCAATTCAGCTGTTGAATTGCAATTCAAGCAATTTCTTAAATTTAAATTCATATATATTCCTCCCTTAAATTAACCCAGATGTGTCCTATACATGAGTTAAGCATGGGTTTAATCACAGATGATCAACTGATGGCATCTCCTCAGAGGGGCTGACGTGTTCCTTTTGCTGTAGTCTCTCAAAAAGTGATTCAAGAACTACAACATGGCATCAATAAATACTTGAATTTTGTCAGGAAAGTAGAAATCATTTGATTAGTGGCAGTTTATTTTCTGGTGATGTGAAGTTGCTGAGAAAAAAGGAAAAGCGAACATCCCAGAGCGAGAAACAAGCAGAAACCACACTGAAATAAAAGCAACAGAGGATGGAATATTCTGAAAAAGCATCTGGAAAAGAGCTGATTTAAGATCAAGGAGAGGAGGAACTGCAGGAGCCAGTGGTACCTACATTTTTTCAGCACATGGTGAAAGGCTTTATGCTCAAAGAAATAGAACACAGACTTTTCTCTTGGTCTTTTGTAGCCCAAGCCATGGAGCTGTCTCAGTTACATAAAGCAGTTGGGAATGGAAGAGAAAGGTGCTCAGCAGAACTGTGATGAGATGTCACAGAGCCCTGTGAAATGTGATTCTAATCATGAAATTTTAGGAAAAACTCCTGGTTTGTTGGTTTTTTATATATTCAAGCTCTAGCTAACTTCACTCTTCCCTTCCACCCACACACGCTGACATTAATACAACTTTGGCAATTGAGTTGAAGGACCAAGATACACATATTTTATGCTTTTATTTTAATGCTTCAATGTTTTTTTTTTCCCCTTAGCAGGTTATAAATGCATATGGATTTGGGAGAGTTTGGAGTGATAGGGAGCAAAATGGAAAGTGCTTCTGGGAAATTGCTTATTTATATAAAGCTGATGAGAAAACAAGTGTTTTATGGGGAGCCCTGACTCTCTTAAAGGATATTTGGCTCGAGATCACAGATATTTGGCTGGAGCACAAATTTAGGTGTGGCTGTTATTGCACTGCTTTGTGCTGGGAGTGGAAAAACAACATGTATAAGGTGCTTTTTATTATATTTTTATTATTTTATATATGTATATATATATATAGCATATTTATTATAGATATATTCAATTTAATGCATATAATATATAAGTTATATATATTATTTAATATATATTATTTATTACATATATTTATTATATATTATTTTCTCTAAATGCCAGCATGTTCTGGTAGTATACAGACTGATTCTGTGTCCAGATTTCTCCTGTCACTGTGCTATCAGACAATCAGCTGGGCTCTAGACATGGAAAATACATTTAAAACTGGGAGTCAGCTTGTGTAGCACAACTCCTTTCAAGGCCCAACAGGTGTAAATGTACCAGGAAAAAAGACAAGAGTGCTATGGACATCAGTAACTGCTGCACTAGGTGTGATCACATTTGAGGGAGCAGGGTCATAGAAATCATAAGAGCAAATGACAAAACTAAGATGTTTCAGAAGATGTGGAAAGAATCAACAAAAAAAAGCGAAATTTACCATTTAGTCTCTGATTTTCTGAAGGTGAGTGGCCAATAAAAGGCATCCCACAAGGTGCTCAACTCTGTTACTGGTAATATCTCAATTTACCCAACAGTAAAATGCAGTCAGAGTACTTCAAACCTATGATTTATTTGATACTGTAAATGCTTTTAAAATCTTGCTAATGATTTAAGAAAAAGACATAGAAACAAGAAGAAAAAATGAGCATTATCTAAAGTCAGTATGGGTGTGGTACCCTGACCCATTTAGACTATTAAGAAACATGCTGCATTAAAGTATTGAATATATTTTTCATTATGTATTGAGTGGCCAAAAATATCTTAAGAGCCTTTTAAGGTAATGTATAATAACATCTCTTCCCCAAAAGTGGGTCAAGGCTTACGTAGTCTGCAATTCCAATGTGGGTCCCTCCTAAAAGGAAAATCCCAAAGGTACAGGAGGAGCTAACGCAGCAAAAGGGTCCAAATCCTGTATTCTGTGATATCCTTTGACCTTGGTCTGCCCAAACTCAGAGCAACAGCCACAGGATGTGGTCTAATACATATTAATGGCAAATTATCTTGAAATATTTTTCTTTGGTGCTGCAGAAGTGCAATAATTTGATGATTTTGTGTACTGGCTCTTTTTTTTTTTTTTTGCCTCCTGATAAAAACTCCCCGTTTCCCATTAAAAGAGCAAGAGGAGGTGAGAGGAGGGAGGCTCCAGGTTACTGCCCACAGCACAGGCTGGTGTAAGAATAAAGGAGTAACATTCTCTGAATGTGACATTACAAAGCACCTAATGGGATTAACAGGGGTGAAAAGAGTGAGCACAAGCTGCCTCAAGATCTTCCACTTGCTCAGTTAAAACCTTAATTCTTGTGCCTGTTATTGGTTGCAGAGAATTTTAAAACTGTAAATTAGAAGGTAATTTGATGAGTTACACCTGCATGGACATCAGATACAGGTTGAAACTGTAAAAGTAAGATATTGAGCAAATAAGCTTAAATAATACCCTGTTATGCATTGCACATCTCCCTTCTTGGACATATTTTGCAATGTTATTTCCAAACACAAAGTTTCAGAAGTGTTTCCTCAGTAGGCAAATATTCGAGTATTCCAAGACATTCTAATACACTGAAGACATTTTTTTTTTCTCTGTAAGGTAACAGTGGTTAGCTCTTGAAAAATTGCCTAATCTCTTCCATGTTTTATCTCCAGATTCCCTCTGAAAACTGTATCATTAGAAATTGTAATGAAACTCAAAACAGTGACCAGAATAGTAATTGACAGAAGACTTGGCACCTTCAAAATGGGACTTGGATGCTCAGATATATAAATGTGGTGGAACAGAGCTGAACTGCAGAGCAGCCCCGGGAGGTGCGAGGTTGTGTAAAACACCCATTAAACGTGCCTTATCTGGGAAGACAAAGGGGAAGCATTTTAATGAGTCAATCTAAATTGCTGAAGTAAATGACCATCATGACAGAGACTTGGAAAATTGTGTGTGCTTAGATGTGGGACTGCAGCACAGCAGAGGAGGAGCTGGCTCTGGCTGCCACACAGACCTCCTGCACGCTGGCTCAGATGTGCCTTCCCAGCCTTCTGTGCCTTTC
This sequence comes from Zonotrichia albicollis, assembly GCF_047830755.1. Taxonomy (NCBI): domain Eukaryota; kingdom Metazoa; phylum Chordata; class Aves; order Passeriformes; family Passerellidae; genus Zonotrichia; species Zonotrichia albicollis. The sequence goes on from NC_133823.1 coordinate 4,564,700, forward strand.
CACTTCATCCTAGTCAGGAAAAATGGAAATTAGAGAGGCCATCTTCCAGTGCAGAAGGGAAAAGTGGATTGCAGACCAGCGGAGTACAGTTTCAGGCAATAAATGGTTTCCAAGCTCTTAATTTCTCATGCCAAACAGGAGATCTGGGCACTGCTTATCCTCTCCTCCTGCTCAGCAAACAAGAAGGTTCCAGCAAATGCCATAAAATTAGGTTCCTTTGAGTTAGTCTATCACAATATCCCTCTGTTCGGAACTCTTACAATCAGGTATCAACTTAAGGCACCCAAATTCTCTATTACCTCTTCTCTTACCAAATTCATCTTGGTCCTATAAGGTCAAACACCCTTTCCCAGGCAAAACCCTATACTAATGAGAATGAGACATCATTTTTTGCACCACAAATTTAGAGAGAGGGAAGAAAAACCTTTCAGCTATAGACTTTTCTGTACTAACAAGAATAGACTCAAAATTATTTAAGTATGAGAGACTAAAACAGAAAAGGTATTGCAGCTTTTCTGGGAAAGCTCATTTTAATGGACCTCCATATTCAGTTATGCACAGAATAAGCTCCTCTATGAATAGCATTAAAAGACTCACCTTTCTGTGCATTTCTGTCCTATATTTTCTATACATCCTCCTCAAAATCTTAAAGTATCTCCAGCTTTTATTGTGCCAGGTTTTTGACCCCCTCACTGCAAGAAGTGAGCACGTGCTACACAAAGCTTGGCTTTGCCGGTTGTCCTGCTAATACACATATGCTGTCAGACCAGCTGGCTCCTGGCAAACAGCAGAGGTAAATGTCAGGTTCTTCCCTGTCCCTTGCTATGAGGAGAGCACAAAACTATCCCTGAACAGCACAGTGCAACAGCAACAGAGTCCACTGACTCAGTTTCGTTTCAATAATCTCCACTATAGTAAAAAAATAACAACAAAAGGGTCAGGCACATAGAGGGAAAGAAGGAAGCATGTTGCTTTTAATCTATGATGAGAAATTTAAATTTTGATGAGAAATTTAAGTTTTCCCATCTTAATCTAAGTGGTCTTATGCAACTGATGAACTGTATTAAGAGCAATTTTTTTTTCTTCTATCAATAAAAGAATTATTTATTTCTTACCAATGAGAAATGAAGGGCCGGATCATCAGATGGGAGAGAGCTGGGTTACTCCATTCAAGTAAGATTTATAAGTGGCACTTGCTGGTTCTGGTCTGCATATCTGCTTGAGTGAAGGGAGAATAAATCCTCCTACCTGATTTTATCATGAGTATCTTGGTAGGGATCAAATTGACCTCCTCCTCCTCCACCATTCATATTTGGGAGGTTTTAGCCAGGTCAGGTCTATCAGCAAAGTGAGAGGGTTGTGGAATAGTGGGGGAATTGTGCTCTGACATTTTTGGGGGTTCATGTACAGCTGTGAGATGAGCAAAGATGGATGATACTCCCAAAATAATCATGGCTCAAGCTGAGTCAAGGGAAATACAGGTTGGATAACAGGAAAAAGTTTTTCACAGAAAGGGTGATAAAGTTCTGGAATGTTCTGCCTGGGGAGGTGGTGGAGTCCCCATCCCTGGGTGTGTTTAACAAAGCCTGGATGTGGCACTGGGTGCCAGGGCTTAGTTGAGGTGTTGGGGCTTCAGTAATCTTGAAGGTCTTTTCCAACATGGTCATTCTGTGAATTCTGTGATTCATAAATTTGGGGGAAAAAAATGTGTGGAAAATGTTTTGCTGTAGGAATAAAAAAAAAAAAAGGAACGTTCTTGCTCCTGTGGATTGGCCAGGCTGGACAAAACATCCAGGCTCAGTGTGGCTGTTGAGCAGCCAGTGACACCACATGAAAAGAGCTTTAGCAAGGGAACAAAAGCGACACTGTTTTATCTTTACTGCTGATTAAAGTCTGTAACTACTGTAGCTACAAAATTATGCACATTTTAAACAAAAGCCTGCACCATGTCACAAGCAAGAAAAACAAGTCACAGGGTGCAAGGCAAAGCTTTCCTCTGAGGCGCTGGTGGTTAACCAGTCCCTCTCCCACAGTGGCTGCAGTGTCATCTGAGCTGGGGACTCGCTGCCCTGTGCCAAGCAGTTGCCACAATACAGCTTTAACCCTTCCCTGGATTCATCTGAGCCACCAGAAATACCAAACTGGGGCAGAGAGAAGGGGTTTTAAATGATACTGCCTCCAGTGAAAGATAGGTTCATCCCAAAATACCCCATACCCCCTCCAAACAGTAAAAAAACAAACCTGGAAGGCCAGACATTAAAAAAAAAAAAAAATCAAACAGAGAAACATCAATGACATCCTGTTAAAGAAAGGATTTAATACATAAAAAAAAAAAAAATACCAGTCATAGTTCTAAACAGGTACTGCATAACAGATAAGGAGGTCTGGAGGAACTCTGGAGGGGTTTGCTCAGTATTAAATGATGATGAAACATCTGTACATTCCATCCATCACTGATTATGGGAAAGAACATTTGATTTGGCAAATTACAGAAAGGTTTAACCCTTCAGCTTTTACAGAAGGGGAAAAAAAAGAACAGGTTATACAGCCTTGAAAATATTCAATTTTTCTTTTGTATACACAGAAGGAAATTTATGTACAGCTTTTATGTGTGTACAAGGCTGTTTCTGAGCAGCTAGTCATTAAAAATATCAGTTGTTCTCCTACCATGAAGAGCTTTCAAATATACCAAGGAAATGTGTTTTATTTAAAAAAGAAAATCATTTAATTAAACACATAAATGCAGATTCAGATCCTACATATGAAAGGCTTGAGATTTCACATTGCCAAACCCAAACCTGTTTTTGGTGCTGTAGTCTCAACTTCAATTCAAAACTGTTTTGCCTTCCTAAAGTTAATGCAGAACAAGAAATAACACTGACCCTCAATGAATCTTTTCTATCCTGACACATTTCATATTGCTCTGTTCATATTTATTAACCCTTCAAAAAGCACCTTTCTTCACTGGGTTTCTACCAAAGCAATTAGAAGATAACATCTGGCCACGAAACCCCTGCTAGAACAGGCAACTGCAAAGGGCCACCTAATTTGAGGAGTTTTCAGTCTCATCCACAAAATAACAACAATCCTGAATTTTAAGCTGTAAGAGAATTGTGGAATGGTTTGGGTTGGAAGGGACCATAAAGACCAGCTAAATTCAACCCCATGCCATGGCAGGGACAACTTCCACCATCCCAGGCTGCTCCAAGCCCCATCCAACCTGCCCTTGGTCACTTCCAGGGATCCCGGGGCAGCCACAGCTGCTCTGGGCACCCTGTGCCAGGGCCTCCCCACCCTCACAGCCAAAATTTATTCCCAATATCCCATCTAACCCTGCCCTGTGTCACTTTTAAGTTATCCCAGAGCCAAATCTTTGAATGTGAGCCAAAAGTCAGTGCTAGCCCAAATATCAGTGTGTCTCTAGAAGCTGCTGCCCTAAATCTCTTCAAGATCCAAAGCCTGACTGCTCTTTGCTCAGGCTGACACTGTTGCTTGCAATTCCCTTTCAATCTGGAAAAAGGCCACGATACAGGGCAAGGTTGTAGCAAATGCATTTTGGGGAGCCTCAGAAGAGCATCCCCTCAAAGCAATTGCCAGCTGTTTTTTCCAATTCTACTGTGTTCAAACTTCAAGACAAAAGTTCCTTTGAGAGCTTGAGTCAAGGTCTAACATTTCCAAAATGCACAGCAAAGCAAGAAATGTCACTCACTCAAGCCATCACTGAAATGTTTCTAATTACATCCCCGACTAATTACATTACTGTGTCCCTTTAAGTAGCGGTTTTAAAAGTACAACCCTTGGCTTAAAATTGATTCCTCATTTTTAGGCAATTCTTCCTATCAGCTTGAACCAATAGTGTTTAATCAGGTGATAAGTTTTCACACAGAATTGCTGGTTATAGTCCCAAACCTGCAAAGTGCTGCAGGATCAAAGGGGGAAGGGATAATAAAAAATATTTTTTATAAATGGACTGGATCATTCAGCTAGGAATAATTAGTGCAGTTATTTTATATGATATCCTAAGGATATACTGAAACTCGCTGTCCTTTTTGTGATACCAGAAAAGGACACTGCAGATCCCAACTGAAAATAGACCAGAAATTTGAGACCAGCATTTCTGCCACTGAATGGGACATTTCCATACAGCTGGAAGCCCTGAGTTTCCAAAAATTGTCATATCATTCATTTGAGAAGCACTGGAGACACAGCTAATGCTGTGCCATCATCTTTTGCTTCTTCAATAATTTGGCTCTGATGGCATGAAGAAGCCAAACACCCCTGGAAGTGTCCCAGGCCAGGTTGGACAGGGCTGGGAGCAACCTGGGCTAGTGGAAGGTGTCCCTGCCCATGGCAGGGGGTGGAACAAGATGATTTTTAAGTTCCCTTCCAACCCAAACCATTCTTTGATTCCATCATAGCTTAAAATTCAGGATCATTGTTATTTTGTGGATACAAGACTGTAAACTCCCAAAATTAGGTGGCCCTTTGTAGTTCCCTGTTCTGGTGGCACAACCACGACCAGTTCTGTTTGGTTTTCTCTCCCACCCTCATCTCCCACCAGCAGCCACGTGCAGCCAACTCAATTTTCCTCAAGTAATTGCACACTGATGGCCCAGAGGGTTTGGGAGCTATTGAAAACACACCAAACATACCAAAAGGTGATTTTTCCTGTCCAAACCCTCTCCAACGTTTTTCAGGCCCTTGAAGTGACACCTTAACTAATTTTTCTGATGTTTAACATCTTGCTAAAGGTCTGAACTAATGGGCACAGATAAATCCTTGAAGGAAAACATCTTTTCTTGCCAACGTTTTTGGCAAAATTGATGTCCTTGTTAATAGTTTTGTACTTAGATATTAAACAACCCTAAAGTGCTCCCACTTGGCTGTATAAATAAGGGTTTTATTCACGTGAATATTTCTGTTCAGCATATTTTTTGAGAGATACCTGACCGAAGTTTAAGTCTGGAAAGGACAGGAAAAGTAGAAAATTTCCATCCTTTCCTGGCATTTGGTTTGGACTATGAATAAAAAATCCAAATTAAGGTCCAAACATTTTTGTGGCAGGTGTTGCACAAACATTAAAGGGAGGCATCATTGGCCAGAAAACTTCATAGATTCAAACAAAACCATATCAAATTGGACATAAAGTCTGAATTTGCACATAAATGAACATAGTAAAGTATTAAAACATTTTGTGGTTCATTTATCCTCTGAGTGTAGGAAATTTTTCTATCAAATCTTTTTGATGAAAATAAAAAGCTGGATCATATCAAGCAAAATATATGCATAATGTTTCAAAAAAAAAGAGAAGAATGCTCAAAAGTATCATTTCAAACTAAAAGTAGTGTTTAAAAAGTCAATTTCTTTATAGTAAAAGATAGAGTTTAAGAAAGAATTCTAATTACTTTGTTTAAGGTCAAACAAATACTCTTTCAAGTCAAAATCATTTAATCTTTCCTTTCATTTTTTGCCAGGCTGACTAGAAATGAAAGTAAAATGAATTATCACAAGAAAATATTTCAGTCCACAGATAATAACAAAATGAAATGAAATGAGGCAATTAGGCATTTCTAGTATTTTTGTTGCTGTTAATGCAGGGTAGAGGTTGGAAGTAAACAAGTAGCAAATGGAAATCGCGAGTAGGTTACATGAGAAAAAAGAGCTGCAAACCAGGATTTAAAGAAAGATAAAGTAGAAGATGTTTGGATTTTAATGTGAGACTTTTACATTTGATGAGCAGTCCAAGGGACAGTGTGGAGATCCAGGATAAATTGTTTGAGAATGATGGGAAGGCTTGAAGTCTGTCCGGTTTTCGGCTGTTTGGAGGGCCTGGAAAGGCCCGGGGTGGCCTTGGGGCAGCCCGCGTATCAAAGGACGAGAAGAGGCTTCAGTTCTTCTTTCAGTCTGTGTGTTTATTAATTGTTTATCTAAAAGATTTTCTCTCGGCCCGACAGAGCTCTGCTCAGCAGCCAGCCATGAGCACACTCCCCTCCCCTCCGGGCGGTCACCTATCTTTATACCCATGGTTACGTGTACAATATTTATCATTTTTCCCCAATACCTTTCACCCTTATTGCCCGGTGCACTTTTAGTAATGACCAATCCCAAAGTGCCACCATCACCACAGAAGATGGAGGAGAAGAAGAAGAAGAAGGACAGGACATGCCCCAATTCCTCCATCTTACTTCTCTAAACCCCCCTGTACAGAAATCCTAAACCCTGTGTCTCACCCTCTAATTAACTAATCCCTTCACCATTCACCCCGGTGAAACCCTCCTATCCTCATACAGGTGTCGTCTCCTGTGTAGGATCAAAGCCCAGCCACCAGACACTGCTGGCAACATTCCAGGACTCCCGAGCCCCCCAAGGGTGGTCTCGGTGACTCGGCACCTCAGTCCTGAGGTGCTGAGATCCCACAGAAGTCCTAACGGGTTAATGGATCAAAAATCTGGAGCTGAGAGCTGCTGGGGTGTGAGCACAAAGCCAAGGAGCCACCCCTTGCTGGAGAGGTGCACTGGAGGCTCAGCTGAGCCATCCTGGTTTGGGCAACTTCCCCCAAATTTAGAGTTGGGCTCCTCTCAAAACCAGAGTGTGGCAGGGCAAGAGAAATGGCCTCAGATTGTGCCAGGAGGTTTTATTTGGATATTGGGAAAATCTCTTTACCCAAAGGGCTCTCCAGCCCTGGCACAGCTGCCCAGGGCAGTTTGGAGTCCCCATCCCTGAGGGGTTTAAAAGCCATGGGGATGTGGCACTTGGGGACATGGTCAGTGGTGGCACTTGGCAGTGCTGGGGAATGGTTGGACTCCATGATCTAAGAGGGTTTTTCCAACCTGAGTGATTCTATATAAGAAGTACCAATACAAAATATCATGGATATAAAGATGCCTCATTTGTTTTCCTCATTTTCTCATCCCTTATTACTGTCAAAAGCCCCAGAAGCATTAAACCACCCTAGGTGGCACATGAGGCACAAAGTCTCAGCTCACTTTTCAAAATAGTTCTTATTTTCCAGAGGGGAGAAAAAGTTTAAAACCCTTAATTCCAGGACTGGTTCTGTGCTACCTGAAATCTACAGTGTGATCTGTCTGTTATTTCCCATTACCACACCTAAATGGAAAAAATCCTCATTAAAGAGGCTGTTTTACTTCCTCTATTTCAAATATACAATATTTGACCTTGTTTTGCTGCTGTGTGGACAAAGATTACAGTGTTCAAAAGCCACACTCACCCCTGGATAATTTGCTTGTCTTTACTGCAGTAAATTTGTATATTGATCTTTATTACAGTATCATCTAACAGGATGTTTAGCATCCACACTCTGTCATGCAGGGCTCTGCACAGCTATGAGGCAAGAATGCAGAGTAGGTATTGTACCACACAGGAAACAATATATTTCTATTTCACACATGTAATTTAGGTTCATATGCAATAAAGAATTATATGTGCCTGAAGAAGGAATTTTCCTGATATCCAATTGACTGTAACACTTAGAAAATATTTCTCCTGGTGGGTGGGGTGTTTTTTTTTCCAATTGTCCTTTCATTATTTCTTTTTCCTCTCTTACATTAATTTTGTTGGCAAATTTCTCAGAATTTCACTGAGATTAATTTTTCTGCCTATTACACAACTTGACTTCTTTTTTTTTTTTTTAATAATCTCACACTTGTTAGCATTTGGAAGGATATCATAATAGCAGAGCAGCCATGCTGTTTTCATTGCCCATTTCAATGAAGAAAAATAGGCTGTGTGTGACATAATAAATAGACACAGAAGAAAAATTAAGTCCTATTTCTCAGAAGAACATCCAAAAGTGAGCCTATATATATAGGCTTAAGTCATCTAAATGACTTGATGCATATTTTTATTCTAGTATCTGCAGGAAGATGGATCCCAGCCCATTAAAACTAAAATTTCCAGAAAGACAGGCACTCTGATGTATCATTTGTCAAGGTAAAGAGGACTAAGAACCTCTAGCTGACTGATATGATGGATTTTCACTTTCCTACTTACTTCAAGAAGGAAGAAAGTGTGGAGCTGAACAGCTGGTAACATTTGCTAAAAGATTATGGTGCTGAGATTCTGATTTAAATTTGACTTTTTGGTCGTAAACACATGAACAACACATGAAATGTTCTTATTCCTTAACATATTTTCACTTGAAAAGAGTGATTCAGCTGCTTCCTCTGTAAAACCTATATAGGATTGATGAGCAAAGAGGTCTCCAGCTGAAAAAGAAAAAGAGATGTATTTCCTGGAAAAGGAAGTCTTGCAAGAGGCTCAAAGCTTTCTTTAGGGTAGCTGCTACCACCTTCTGTAAGACTGTTGAAACACATGTAAATGAGAAGTTTAAAAGTATATATATAGAAATATTTGGCAATATAGTGAGACTCTTCCCTACATTGTCCCCTTTAGGCTTAGAGGTACAAAAGACATTCCTGGTGTACAATTTTGAGGAGAGCCACATGAAAATATCTCTGGCTACTTCACCATATGATGTAAATTTGGAAATATTTTAGCAGTGATGTGAAACAAGCCCACAAGCTGTCACAAATACTGTCAGCACTTCTTGTACCTGCAAATAAAAAGAATATCCCATGGTATTTGCAGCCTTTGCCCAGTCAGGATGTAAACTCTGTGAGTTATTTTGGCAAATTTCAGAGGAAAATATTGCCTCACTAAAACCAGAACAGGACCTCCAAACCTGTTCAGTTAAAAGAAAATAAATCAATCAATCAAGTCATAATGTTTTCCAAGCTTTTTCATCAGATGTTGTCTATCAAAAAGCCATCCAGAAGTAAAAAGCTGAAGCAGCATATGAGACTCTGATTAAAATAAATTATAGAATCATTTTGTGGAAAAGACATCTAAGATCATAGAGGAAGACTATTTTAGTGGTTTTCTGACAGGAGTCTGTAAACAAAATGTGAACATGATCCATCAGGACTCTGTAAAACCTAAATTAAATCTGGATTATAAATGGGGTAAGTGGCCAGACTGCACCCCTACATCATTCATCAACAAGAGCTTTCACTGATAAAAAATAATATCAATAAAAACTGATTTCACAGAATGTTCTGAACCCTGTGGTGAGGTGGCCTGATTTAAGCTACAGAAACTTCACTAAAACCAGGGAAATCATACAAGTAGGAGAAGAAAATATGTCAGATATTTCAGCTATGAAACCACACCTTGTAAAGTACTGAGTCCAAAAGAATGTTGGATTTGTAGAGGACTGGAAAACCTTTTTTACAACCAAAGACTGAACAATATTGGTTTGCTTAGTTTATCTGAGGAAAGATTATGATTAAGTCACCTCCTAATCTGTAAGTAGGAACATGGAGAGAAGACAATGGAAAGCTCTGTAATCTGTCTGACAGAAGCATGGCAAAAGCCAATGGACAAAATCACTTAAATAATTTTGGAAATGAAACACACAGTTTGAAACCATGGGGGTTCTGTGTAACAAATTACTAAACCAGTTTATTGATTCCCCATCATTTTGAGTCTTTGGGGTTTTTCTGGAAGAGTCCTAATGTTGTCAAAAGTTGACGCAAGAAGTGATCTGTGAAAGCGCATGAACTGCACCAAATTGAAATTAAGTGAACATGTTGGCGTCTTCTGAGTTTATAACCTGTAAATCTTCAATATTAGGCCATAGTTATGCATGTCTGTAGCTTCTCAGATAAGCTGTACTGTCCTTTGAAGAAAGATAAAGTTGATGGTTGATAATTCTATTATTTTCTTTTCATTTAATGACATCTCCCAGTCTAGCTGGCTGGTTTGATAATTCTATTATTTTCTTTTCATTTAATGACATCTCCCAGTCTATCTGGCTGGTTTGTGCCTGTTGGAAAGGAGAGTTGGTGTTATTTAACACTTCCAAAACATATGGCTCTGGGCTACATTTTGTACACCACAGCTCACAGATTCCAAGAATTAATGTCTTGTGTCCATCATTCTCCCACACACATCACTTGGTATTTTTGGTTTTCTTTTGGTTGTCCCTGATATTTTTTAAGAAATCCAGAAAACTTCCTAGAGAGCAGCAGCACCTAAATATTGTTATAATCTTTATTTCTGTGATGTGTTGAGATGTCTCTGCATCTATTGCTGCAGCTGAAGTTTTGGATTTGATTTTAAAAGTTTCAAGTGGGACCAATCTCTGTGGGACTATTACAGGATATTGCTAAATATATATATTGGCAGATTAGTTTATTGAGCAAGAGGGAATGATTTGACAGCATTTTCTAATACCTGTAAATTATATTTGGTTTGTTTAGTGGAAAAAAAAAATAAGATAAGCTGATTTAACACAGCAAAGCAAATATAGATACCAAGCTATAAAGGGGGTGTGTGGAGGGTGTTATAAGTTGTGCTCATCAAGCACTGGAAGACTTGAGCAGAGGTTTTTCAGCAGAAATGTTCAGGGAGGGCATATCACTCCTAGTAAATAGAATTGGTGAGAAGTGATTTTTGACAAATAATGCAGGAACTGGCAGTAATTTTAACAAACAGTTCTGCTGGCTGGGAGTGACTCACTGCAGCACAGTAAAGACTTTGTTGTTCAAAGTACTTACACTCACATTAGGAGCCTGAAATCATCCCAGACATAATGGCCCACTCTGAAAGAGCAGGAAACATTAAACAGATTGTCCAATCCAGAGAAAATAATCACAGGAAAATTTATTGAAAGGCGGCTCACCAAATAGCATATCCTGCAGCTCAATCCAGTGGGTTTTGCTCTCCTCATACCAAGACTCCAGCCTGTGATTTCAACTCAACAGCATGACTGCAAAATAGGTCTTTGCAAGACTGTAAAACTAGGAGAGATTTTGGGGCAAGGACTGCACAAAGATAGAAGCAACAATAAAACCCTTGTTCTGTAAAGAGGAGGGAAACCAGTGCAGCAGCAGCAGCAGCATGATTCATCCTCCTTAACTTCAGCCATCCAAAAGGTAGGTGTGGAATCAAAGTTAGTCACTCCTTTTTTGTCACTTGTGGAGGAAGATGTATCCTGCCTGCTTCAGAGAACTACTTTGGGAGCTGCCATTTAGGAAGACTTCCCTCTCTCCACTGCCATGGAGGATACCCAGGGGAGCAGCCAGCAGAAAACATCTTCCAAACTAAATCCAGACAGAATTGCTCCATCCCTAGATTGCAAAGAAAAGCTGTGGCTGTCCCATCCCTGGAAGTGTCCAGGGCCAGGTTGGATGGGGCTTGGAGCACCCTGGGATAGTGGAAGGTGTTGGGGGTGGAATGAGATGATCTTTAAGGTCTCTTCCAACCCAAACCATCCTGTGATTCTCAGAAATCCCACTCTGCTGAAAGTCTCTGGAATTCACTCTGTCCAAGGTGTATGCACAAAGGAGTGTTGGTTTCAGTGCATACACAAGGTGTAGTAAAATAATTAAATCGAAGAGAAATCAGGAGTTAAGCAAAGTAAAATTAACCACAAGACCTCAAGAATCACACCTGACATCTTCAGCCCGTAGCATAAAACCCCAAATGCCCCCCATTCCTAATCTCAGTGAATTGAGGCAAGGTAAAAAATTCTGTTCAAATGAGATAAATTAACCAATATATTGTCCCAGTTGCTGAGGGTCCAAGGGAAAAAAGAAGTAAAAATTAGCAATGAAAGTATAAAAAAGGAATGAAAGCGAAGTTCAGATTGGCATTGCATTAGATAATAAAGGAACAGGAAAATTATGGCAGCACTGAAACATCCCTGGGGGTGGTAAAAACCACATATGTGGCACTTGGGATGTGGTTTAGTGTTGGCCTGGGCAGTGCTGTTGGACTTGGTGATCTTAGAAGGCTTTTCCAACCTAAATGATTCTGTGATTTCCCTTTTTAACAGCTCTCTGCTTCAGAATGAATTACTGCAGGGTTTGTATTGATTTACAATTATTAGACAGTTATTGTAATTTATGTTGATAAAGCAATTAGGGAGCACTGAAAATATTTATTAAATATGAGAAACTTTGTGGCATTTAGACATTAATCAAAGTTGATCATCTGCAATATATGTGCTAATAAACCATTAGTGAATATTTAACCTGCAAACATGATGAAAAAAGCTGATAGATTACCTCCTTCAGGAACAGAGGGACTTTGTGGGAGGGAATTTTGAATTATTTAAATTGTGACACAGCACAGGATTTAGGAGTGGGGAGCAATTTTACTGTGAGATTTTCTTTTTTATTGCTGAGTTCCTGATAAAAAGAGTGATGGAACTAATTTTGTTTCTTGTTGATTTAAACATTAGCAATCTTGGGGTTTGCAAAAACATTAAAGATAGTTTTAAGGATGAGTCAGATATTCTATTGCATAATGGAATTACGGGCCTTCTTTGAAAATCAAATAATAAAATAATATGAAATAAAATAATATGCATAATAAAAAAAGAAAAGCCCCAAGTAACTCAAGCTTCTCAGCACTTTGTTGCAGAAGTCAGAGAAAGAAGCATTAGGGGTCAGCTTAGCATTTGCCTAGGAGACCTGATTAATTGGAGATTAAATGATTGTTTGTTCAGCAAATGGTGCAGAAGACTGGGCATGCTTCCCTGACCAGCTGAGCCAGGCTTTGCTAGGCACGTCCCCAGGCTAGGGGACACTTCTCCTGCTCGCCCTGTCCTTGGAAAGGTGGAGGGATGCTGGAAGGGACACTGCCTGGAAAGGAGTTAATCCATTAACGCCTCCTGGCTGATTAATTTTCTGCTTCGACTCATTTAAATTCTCATTCTGCTGATTGTTTCCTTTCAGGGAAGGCATTTGTGGAAAGGTTATCAGTTCTTGGAAGGACATAGCAAAGCCTCCAAGCACAAACCTAGCTCACTTTTCCAAATAAACAGCTGCAGACAAATCCCGGCTTCATTGATGGGAATGGAATTTTTCAGAGAATTGCAGAATGGTTGGGGTTGGAAGGAACCTCTAAGATCATTCAGTCCAACCACTTCACTCAAACAGGTTTTGAATATCTCCAAAGAAAAGGACTCCACAACCTCTCCAGGCAGTCAGCTCCAGTGCTGTCACTCTCACAGGACAAATGATTTTTCTCATATTTAGGTGGAACTTCCCATGCTTCAATTTGTGCCCACTGCCCAAGATCCTGTTGCTGAGCACCACAGAAAAGAGTCTGGCCCCTTCCTCTTGGCACCCACCATAAAGATATTTGTCTGCATGGATAAATCCCCTCTCAGTTGTCTCTTCTTGTGGCTGAACAGCCCCAGCTCCCTCAGCCTTCCACTGTAAGGGAGATGCTCCAGTCCCCTCTTCATTCATTGTTGTGGCCTCCGCTGGACCATCTCCAGGAGCTCCATATCCCTGTCCTGAGGAGGCCAGAACTGCACACAGCACTTCAGATGTGGAATCTGGAATGAGCAGAGGGGCAGGATCATCTCCCTTAACCTCCTGGAAATTCTCTAAGAAATCCCAGGATCCTGTTGGCCTTATTGGCACTGCTTGTCATGGACACTTCTTGTCCACCACAACCCCACATCCTTCTCCTCAGAGCTGCTCCATCAGGTCACCCCCAGCCTGATCTGGTGCCTGAGGTTGTTCCCCTGCAAGGTGCAGGACCCTGCATTTGCATTTCAGAACTTTGCTAAAATTCAGGACTTTTTTTTTTTTTTTGTTCTAACAAAGGAATCAAGCACCAATTACTTTTCAGGTAACTTTCCACTGGCAATAAAAATTAAAAAGTACCAGATGTTTGTTGGATATTTTCTTAGTTCTTGAAATATCACAGAATTCTAGAATGGTTTGGCTTGGAAGAGACCTTGAAGATCTTCCACTTCCAATCCCCCTGCCATGGGCAGGGATATCTTCCACTATCCCAAACTGCTCCAAGCCCTGTCTGACCTGGCCTTGGACACTTCCAAGGACCCAGGGGCAGCCACAGCTGCTCTGGGCACCCTGTGCCAGGGCTCACCACCCTCACAGGGAAGGATTTCTGATGCTCAGGGTTATTCTTCCCCAGGTGCAGGACCCTGCATTTGCCTTTCTTGAGATTCATGTGTATTCTCTTTACCCAACTCTCCAACCTGTCCAAGGTCCTGCTGAATGGCTCCACAACCTCCAGTGGATCAGCCACTCCTTCCAGCTCTGTATCATGATCAAACCTGTTCAGGGGACACTTTACCTTCATCCAGCTCCCTGCTGAATAATAAGAACAGGGCTGAACCCAGGACTGGCCCCTGGGGCACACCACTGCCTACAGGCCTCCAGCTGGACTCTGCTGTTGCAGACATCTTTTATGGAAAATCCTTTCCTTAGGAGTTTTCCTTCTGAGAAGCTGAGAGGCCTCAGGAACAAAATGTACACATTGATTATTTGCTGCTGTGGAACGCAACAGGTGCATCTGTGATTGGTCTCATGTGGTTGGTTGTAATTAATGGCCAATCACAGTCAGCTGGCTCGGACAGAGAGTCAGTGCCACAAGCCTTTGTTATCATTCTTTCTTTTTCTATTCTTAGCCAGCCTTCTGATGAAATCCTTTCTTCTATTCTTTTAGTATGGTTTTAATGTAATATATATAATTAAATAATAAATCAAACCTTCTGAAACATGGAGTCAGATCCTTGTTTCTTCCCTCATCCTAAGATCCCTGTGAACACCGTCACACTCTGCCACTGTTCACAACTCTTGGCCTCAATGAAAGTGGTCAGCAAAGACCAAAATGTTTCAGCTCTGAGCAATGTGTGTGTTAGAAGCAGTAAAAATTGGTTGATTTTCAATTAGGACAGGGGAAAGGAGGAAATGGGCCATAACTCACCATGTTCAGCATGGGTGGGACATGCAGTGACAATCCAATTGCAGTAGAGAACTGCTTTCAGCAGGAGAGCATAAAATGAGGTGTGAAACATGAGGCTTTGTAGATAGGGAGTCTCACTACACAGAAACTGGTTATAATTACCAGAGGAAATGATAACATTATGGCAGAGACCAAGGACATGCATAATGCATTATGAGCAAGATTAGTCTGAACTGCAAGGGCTTCCCTTAAACGATCCTAATTTAAGGTCATTCAAAACTTCCCCCAACACCTTATTTAGATTGGCTGCAAAAGTGCACCAAGCACTAAAAATTTCCTCTCTAAAGTTTTGATCTGTGAGCCATTAATATTTCCCTTAATTTAGCTGGTGTGCTATTTACAAATCAGAATCGCCTGCCTATGGAAATGGATTTGTTGGAGGTAGTTATTCCATTACAGGGGATGATTATTTTGCTGTTCCCCAGCACTCCACCAGTTTACACCACCAGACTATTCTGCTTACTCACAGGAATGAGTCTTCACAAGGATTTTTACTTCCCAATCACAATATTGATACAAAATACTTTCCATTCTTCCTAGGTATTCATGGCACACACTGTAACAATCCATCTGTTACCAACACCCTGCTCTGCAGAATGTTTAAACTGTGTGAATTAGGAGTAAGAATGGGTAGGATTGCTTTATTTAACTATACCTGTGATTTGCTTAGCACAGTGAGCACGGGAGGAAGCAGAAAATAGCTTGGCTGATGTGTAGGGTTTGAATTTTTAATATTTTTGACTATTATTTTTAATATTATCAGCTGTGCTGCCCCAGGAGTAAATGTAATAATAATATAGCCAAGCATAGCTGTTAGCAGAGCTCTGGTCTTAAAATACTTAAATAGAGATGTTCTGCTATAGTTTCTCTGAGGATTTCTCATAGGTGTAATCAGTGACAGAGGTACAACCTGTCTTTATCACATCCTGTCAGCAGCTCTGACATTTCCCAGGACTTTTCCCCCACCACATTTGTATCCATGATTCATCTGACAGTGCCACTTGGACGTTCACAGATTTCCTTCTGTTTGCTCAATACAAAGTAAAAGTGATGAAATTCTCTTTTACTTCACGCTATTTAATAAATCCATTTATACACCAGTGAAAAGCTACAAAAAAATTATTCTGTTTATCCACAAGACCCACATATCCAGAGCTTCCATTTGTGTCCTAGATGGACTGGAGGGTGGTAGTGAGGAAAAAAAAAACCCTGTAGGTATATCCAGCAATTTTCTCCTTGGCAGCATTTAAAGAGGAAACAAAAGAAGTTAATTCAGTGTGTGCTTCAATGTGGTAAATTTTAAACAGAAATGCTGCTTGCCCCCAACATTTTTACGAGCTCCAGGTGGAAGTTCTACAGCCTCAATGATTCTGCAATATCTGGAGACAGCACAACCCATCAAAAGTGCAGGAATCATCCCCATCCTTCCCGTCTGCTGCCAGCAGAATACACAGCCAGCAAATTCCCGAAGTCTCCCTCAGGCATTTCTCTGTTGGATTCACATAACATGTCAAAGAAATGATTTTTCTCTTTGATTACTGCAGTAAAATAAAAAGCACTGAAAAAGCAGCATCTGAGAAACTTACCTTGCAGTTACATGAAAAATCCAGCTCCCTGTAAGGAAAGGTAATGAGGAGGGAGTCACAGTCGTTACTCCTCGTTACAGCACTTTGGAGTAACAATGCCATTTGGAGACCCTCGCTGCAGGAAAGCCAGGAAAAGCAAGTCAGCAATCAGATCCACAGGCCAATAGACCAAGATATATCAACTCCAGCTTTAGTGCATTTGGACTCTGAAGTTCCCTGTGTTGGCTGAAATGCAAAGGCTGGAGCACAGCAATATTTTTCTGTCCTGTCGTCTTTTTCTACCTCTTTCCACCTGGCAGTGACACTTAGTAGTTAAAGCAGGAAATAGAATTCTGGCTCCAAAGGTCTAAAATTGAGTCATTGTCTCAATATAGATATGAGAAATAAATACATATGTACAGCTTTAAGGTACAGGTGCTTAAGTTTTACTAAATCAATTTAGAATTAAGCAACTAAGCATCTTTCAAAAGCTTACAAATCCCTTTCAAGTTCTGGTCCTGCCTTTCTTCCCCCCCTTCTTTTAGATTTCTGAGACAACAAGAAACATCTGTGGGCTTTTTTAGTGCTTTACTTTCAGCCCTGCCAATTATGTGCTGTTCTAATTAGAGTCAATGAGAGGTGTGGGCTTCTACTTCCCCTGTTAAAACATCATCAAATGAAACAGAGCATTTTATTCCAGCCTTTTCACTTGATTCAGCGCATCACAGGTGTGGCAGTGAAGTTGTGAACATATTTTTTGAAGCCCTGAGAAGCAGAGAAGATGGAGCTGTTTTTTGTGCATTAAGAGCTACAATCATTTGATTACTCTGGTTTTACAACAGGTCTAAGTGGAACAAGCACAAACTGACCCAGAGAGGACAGAGACCTCTCAAACAGTGCAGGCTTGGCTATGCAAGGCTGTAACTACAAAAAAAAATATTATTTAAGAACTCAAGACAACATCAACTCAAGAACATTGTATTTAGCATATTTTCCATACAGCAGGAGGATATTTGAGGTCAAGATCTCAGGATCCCCTGTTCAACACTCACTATTTCCCTTTCCACCTCCTCTACCCATTCCTGCTGCTAGACTTGGCTGGCTTCACACCACACTGAATTGGCAATTTTTTCCTCTTTGCATTAGAGAACAAATTCAAAAAACAGCCATGTGTATCATGGA
Source organism: Zonotrichia albicollis (assembly GCF_047830755.1). Taxonomy (NCBI): domain Eukaryota; kingdom Metazoa; phylum Chordata; class Aves; order Passeriformes; family Passerellidae; genus Zonotrichia; species Zonotrichia albicollis. The sequence goes on from NC_133823.1 coordinate 4,582,258, forward strand.
TAGAAAGGCAGGGAGGGGATTTAAATCAGCTGGGAAGCTCTGAGGTTGGAAATGCTTGTTTATGACAAAGGGAAGCTAATGGGTCTTACCGAGTGGCACGATGTTCAACTCTGCTTTCTCACCACTATTCCCCATCACACAGGGCTGCAGTTACACATTTGTCTGGGGAAGGATAATGAAGAAACTGTGAGTAGAAAACAAAGAGCTTGTTACCAGTCAAAGATTAGCCCGTGTTGTAGCCCAGACATTTCCCTGCAAGCAATATAGCCAGCAGAGCATAAAACTACATTTTACTGTTCAAGGTGCATTCAAATACAGCGGTGATAGCAGAAAAATACACAACTTTTAACAAGACAGCAAAATAACTTGGATTTCTTATTTGGCCAGGAGATTAATTTCCTCACGACTTGCCCAATATTCAGGAGGAAAGCAGATTTCTGCTTAGAGCTGTTTGTCCCATCAAAGCCCAATGGCTTGACTCATGTCAAAAAATTGGGAAGGCAATCCCAATTTAGATACCAGGTACCTGATTTGGAGATCAATGATTAACTTGAGAAAATCCAGTGTCCTGGCTTTCAAACAGCAGTGGAATTGCATCTGGAGGAAGATCAGACTGGTGCTGTACCCTGTAAATGGCCATAAATGTCAGTCACCTGTCACAATGTTGGGACTTATCACAGTGTATCAGAAAAAGAGAGAAAGTGGTAAAATATAATTCAGGATATAAGAGAATTGATTCTGTATGGCTTCAGGATGTTTTCTAATTAATTATTCAGAGGGGAAAAAAAGCCCAAAAAACAACTGCTGGTTCCCAATGGAAATAGAGAACAAAGTTACTTAATGAGCTGCCATAAAACACAAACAAGTTCAGTTGGCATTATGCAGATAAGCTCAGAGAACTTTTTCAAGATTATAGTTTAAAAAGGGGACATATTTCAGAAGTTCTAACAACATTACCTCACCATCCAGCTGTTTATATTGTACTTCCTGCTCCTTTGAAAAGATGCCAAAATAAAGTAAATTTGAATATTATCTACAGAGAACTTCTCTATGGAATAATCACCAGACTGCTTTTCATTATACCACAATTATATCATCAGCATCTAATGATCAGAATGCAGAGCAGCTGATTATTTTCATAATGCAATTACTTCATTACATCTTAGAAAACTCAGCTGCATGCAAACAGTTCTCTCCAAATAACCCATTTGTCTGATTAATCATCTGATGGGAACTCCCCTCTCTCTCTTGCCTCCTTTTAAATGTTCACCTGTTTTCCCTGTGCTTGCTGTCTAACTTGGTCATTGCAGCATTAATCACTCAGGAGGAAAGAGGAAGATGGGCTCTTTCTCAAAATATACACAGAGATCCACATTTTCCAAGTGAGGCAAACGAAATTGTTCCCAGGGATCTGCCCTTGCCACTTTTTGTGTGTCCAAACCCCGAGGTATGAATATAAATCAGGAATTTGTGCAGGGGTTTATTAGCTGACAAATGCAGGTGGCTGACCCTGGCACACACACCCAGGCACTTGAGTGTCTGGTGGGTGTTTTTTAGGCAGGAATTTCCAAATAGCTGATTTTAACCCTCTGCTCCTCACTGTCAAGAGGAATCTCTAAGGCTTTTCCTAATAACTGCTGTCTTTCATGTATATTTTAAAATAACTTTAATCCTAGTGGAGCTAATCAGATAAAAAAAGTTATAAAAGGCTGCAGTGTTTGATTGTTCAGCAGGATTGTTTATAAAGAAAAACGGGAATAAAAATAATTAGCACTTCTAGGGACTTCCAGCTGAAGATCTGAAACCTTGTTTGTGGAAAAAAATAAATGAGTTAGGTTTACATTTAGTCCATGTCTTTTGCAAAATCAATGACTCAAAGAAATGTGAAGGCCACTGTACTGCTTTTTTGTGTGTGTGTGTGTTTTTTTTGTGGCGCTTTTCTTAATTTCACAAATCCCAAACAAGAAGGCCAAGGAAGATCACACCTCCAGACTCCTAATCCCTCTCCCCAACAGATAGCCATGGATCAATTACATGCTCAGAAAGGGAGAACTTAACTTACAAAAGAAAATATTTCAGGCAAATCTACTGAGGCCTAGACATAAGAAGAATGATATTTAATTGAAAGAGAATCTGAATTAAATGCCCATATGAGAAACAGAGTTATGAGATTGTAAAAGAAAAATTATTGTAGCAATTATGATGGTAATAACAATGCTATTACAGATAGGATTCCTTTTGTAAAGGTTTCTGTCATTTTGGGCAAGTAATTTATTAATTTTCATTTCTGTAGACTGGTATGTTGATAATCAGCTTTACTCCAAAGGATTTTTCTGCAATTTGGAAGGGGAAGAAATTCGTAAAATTGCAGCTCCTTATGCTTGAAATCTAATTACAGCTCTAGAATCCCCTCTGTCTAACATTTTATTTCACAGTGGCCCAAATCACATGTATCACAGCTGGGTTTCCCTACAGCTGTTACACCTCTGCAATTTAATTTTGTTATGTAGGTGATGAGCAGCAAGTTTAAGCTTGATTTTTAAACGGAAATTTCCACATGAGCATCTCCCTAACCTGGAGTCCGGACACAGGCATGTCCCTAAACCTGGAACCAGGACACAAGCATGTCCCTAAACCTGGATCAGCAGGACACAAACATCTCCCTAAACCTGTAGCCAAGGACATGAGCACGCCCCTCAACCTGGGTCAGCAGGAAATGAGCATCTCCCTAAACCTGGAGCCAGGACATGAGCATGTCCCAAACCTGGAGCCAGGACACAAACATGTCCCTAAACCTGGATCAGCAGGACACAAGCATCTCCCTAAACCTGGAGCCAGGACATGAGCATCTCCCTCAACCTGGATCAACAGGAAATGAGCATCTTCCTAAACCTGGAGCCAAGACACAAGCATGTCCCTAAACCTGGAGCCAGGACACAAACATGTCCCTAAACCTGGAACCAGGATACGAACATGTCCATAAACCTGGATCAGCAGGAAATGAGCATCTCCCTCAACCTGGATCAACAGGAAATGAGCATCTTCCTAAACCTGGAGCCACAACATGAGCACGTCCCTAAACCTGGAGCCAGGACACAAACATGCCCCTAAACCTGGAACCAGGACACAAACATGCCCCTAAACCTGGATCAGCAGGACAGGAGCATCTCCCTAATCTGGAGCCAGGACACGAGCATGTTCCTAAACCTGGAACCAGGATACGAGCATGTCCCTAAACCTGGATCAGCAGGAAATGAGCATCTCCCTAAACTTGGATCAACAGGGCACAAACATCTCCCTAAACCTGGATCAGCAGGAAATGAGCATCTCCCTAAATCTGGATCCAGGCTGCCCCTGAGAAACCAGCAGCAAGGTGCTGGCTTCTCCCTCCTTGTACCAGCAAGCAGATTTGGTAAATACAGAAAGAAATTCTTCAGGATTCTCCTTCTTGGGATTCTCCTTCTCAACTGCTCTTATTCCCAGCAGCTCTGGGAGCCTGCTAGCTGAACGCTTTCCCAATTTCTTCAGCACGTTAAGCCAAGCCATTTTCACTTAGTCATATTTTACACTGTTTTTTAAGCACATTGTCACCAAAACATTGGCTGAATTTGTGAGAAACCCCCTAAATTTGTGGCAAATAAAGAATTTAAACAATCATCTTGGAAACATCTAAGTAAAAACCACCTTGTTATGAACCCTTTGAAGAACTTTAGGGGAACAAAAAAGTCTTTTGGATCTTCCCAAAAAAGCTTGGCAAACAATTTCCTGCAATTTGATATCTTCACATCCTAAACAGAGAAATAAAAAACCTTATTTGTGCCCCTCATTAGGTGCTTGTTGTTCATTGTGCATGTCACACTGGTGGAGTACAAGGGAGATATTACCCTGTGCACATCTTTCTTTTCACTCAGCTGGACTTCTGCCACTGGTTTCAAAGACAACATGTTATCTCATAATTAGAGAAAGCCCAGGAAAAACAGAAAAATAGGTCATAATGTTCAAAACAACTGTGATTCAATGCTTCTGGCCAGTTATTTTCCTACACTGTGATTAATTTAAGTTAATTTAATTTAGCTTGTTTTAATAATTGCATAACTTTTATCTGGATGCCCATGCCAGATGGCTCAACCAGCCTGAAAACAGGAAGATGCTGTAATTGTGGCAGCCTAATAACATTTATTTACTACAAGCCTGACTGTCTGTGACACTCATCAGAGCTCTGCAATATTGTTCTTTGCACTATATTGCTCCCGTGCACTTCACTTTTAGCCACACAATTTTTTGGATCTCCTAAATTCTCTGAGAAAATTTCAGTTTTAATACACTTTTCCCCTTTTGTGCTTCTTGTGACAAATCAAAGTGCCCCAGTTCTGAGTTCTGCCTCTTCAACTCTGCAAATAATCAGTTTAAACTGTGTCAGCCTCCTAATGATGATTCCTTGATGATTCCTGAATAATTCAACAATTATCTCATAACATTTGGACAATTAATATATCTTCAGGTTGTTAATTCCTTGATCCAAAACTGAGGAAATATTCTGCCCCCAATTTGTTACAAAAAAAAAAAAATCTTTCATTTTTAAAGCTGGAAAATTAGTAACTTACTGCTTTTAACCCAGCAGCATTTCCTTTGGTTTGTTTCTGCTTATTTAATTTCCGTTTGCTCACAGTTAGGAAGCAGCAAGTAATTTTTAATCTCAGATTTAACATGAGCAATTTCCAATATTTGTTCTCTCTAACCTGTGAGTCTCATTTGACCTCGTGCAATCCAAAATTCCTGGCAAAACTCTTGTATGACTTATTCAGCAATGAGGCAAATAAGGTGAAAATACCTCTGAATTAGATAATTTGTAGAGAAACATCTGAATTTTGGAGCCATTTTGGTACATTCAGGTTAGATTCTTTTCTTTACTATTTCTTTACAATTGCCACACTGAAGTTCACCTGCTCTGGCAGCTGATCCACCTATCAAGCCATGTAGAAAAAATATGGATTTTCTTGAAAAATCCACTTCTGCTACTGGTTTGCTGCTCTAATGGAGAAAGAGATTGTTATAAGTACACACCCTTGGGAATGTTGATGCAAAGCTATTATTTCCCATCAATATGAATTTATTTGGGGCATTTGCTTCTGCCATGCCCATTTCTGTTATGCTAGCAAAAACCCAAATACTTTTGTCAGACAGCAGTAGGTCCTGTAGAAACATCTCTTTTTCTCACTTTTTACAGAAATAATGTGCATTTTTATGAAGCTTTTTAGTTAATGGGGACAGTTTTTATTGCTGAACTGAAACAAATATTTTCCTTAGGAGAAGTAAAAATCAATTGACTTGAGGAGAGATTTCATTAACAGGGACCAAACCCTATTTTCAGTGAAATCAAATCAGTGGGAAATTTGCTATGCATGACCAGGGACCCACGTTCTAATTACAATTAATCAGTTATCCCATGTATTTGGCTGCTCTTTTCCTGTTCTCAAATAATTTGCAAATCACACTGAATTTCTTGCATGCTTATTTCTTGTCTGGAATTGTTCAATACTAATTTAAGTGAACCCATTTCAGCTCATGACGTGTTCATGCACTATTTATTTAGATTTAAGGGGTATTTTTTCTTTTTCTGAATGAGACATGGTATTCTTCTTTCCTGAATAGGTGTCTGAAATACTAAAGTGGGGATGATTCAAAAAGAAATTATCACAATTTTTTTGGAACTCTCATTTTGTTTATTGAACAAATAATATGTGTTCAGGTTTTCATTTTCCTTCTCCATTATACAGTAAAAGCCATGGGGAAAAGAAAGATGGAGAAAAATAAAGAAGACAATAGTCAAAAATGCTGGTGTGCTTTTTGTTCTGTTTGAAAAACCAATGACTGCAAAATGCTGGGCAAAGAGAAAAATAAGATTTCTTGAGAAATGATGGTTCTCTTAAAAAAATGAAATAAAAAAATCAATGACGTCTCATAGGAGGATGTTGAATAAGAGATGGAAAATAACAATAGTATAATATCGTGCATGTAAGAATATAGGTGCAGAACTGAACACTGGGCAAATACCTGATTCTACAGAGTTCAGTACAAAACAAGAGCTGAACAACCATTCTGAGTGTAAATGAACATTTCTGAACGCTGATTTTACAGCAGTCAGATAGGTCCTGACTCACTTTCTGGGGAAGGGATAAATTAGGACATAAACTCAAACTCATTGCTGGAAAAATTCCCCCTGATGTGAATGGAGTTTGGGTCAAGAAAGGAAATAATGAGTTGGAAAATGAAAAGAAGCAATAGAGTGGTAAGGAAGTGTCAGGGTGACTATGAGGGCAAGAGTTGGACCCTTTATGTTTAGGCATAAATCCCAAATTTCTCCCCACACCTGGAACAGGTGCATGGATGTTTTCCAGAAAATGAAGCACAGACCTTTGTGTTTACATTCTAACAGGGGCAATTCCTCTCCTCACCTCCAGTTTGCTGCAGCATCTTTTTGATCCATCACCTCCGTTCCTGGCAGTTCACAGTTTTTTAAAGCCATTCAGGAAAATTTACAAATGAACTTTCCCAACATGCTACATCAGAAACTCCATTTAATTTGTCTTTATGGTGTCCCAGGATGATTAATTATCTTCTGGAAGTGCTCTGTGTATCTCAGACTTCTGTTTTACTGAATTTTTTAGTGTTACCTCTTTGTTGCCTGAGAGTGCACCTGCTTTTAATTTTATGCAGATGATATACAATTATATCTTCAGAGGGATTCAAATGACAATGTTTCCCTGACTTTTAGTGCTGCATTTCTGACATAAAGCTGTGGTTTACTACAGGTTTTAACAAAGCTAAAATCAATTAATCATATACCTTGAATTACATCGGCTTAGGCATTGTAAAAGAAAAAAAATTGAGAGCTGGGGCCTCTTCATTCTAAACTGGGCCAGCATCAGGAAGAGATTTCATGAATATTTTAATTTTAAGTGCTTTTAAATCACTATGGTATTTTCTTTTCAACAATTCCCATTCTCACAAACAACTGTGGCAGCAGAATTTTGAAAATCAACTTAGAAATTTATAACAACCTCATTAGAAGCTTAATTTTGCAACTCACAGTCATCTAAAAAGTGATTTTAGGAATATAACATGATGTCTTTGAGCACCACTGGCTCTTTGAATAAAGAATCATTACAATCAAAAGTTGGCTAATGAGCCACAGAAAATATTAAGCTATAGATACAAATAGTGTTTCCTGAAGAGCTTGTAACATGGATTATTCAAGAAACAAGAACAGGTAGAATTAAAAACAAACACAATTTTTTTTATAGTCTTTTAAACTTCTTTTTTTCTTTTTATTGTTTTAGCAGATACCCAAGTATCTTCTCCATGTTGGCAGAAATTTCTTGTTATAATTTTATCAAATACCCAGGTATTTTCTGCATGTTGGTGGCCCAGGACTATATACAATCCTTGTCAGGTATGTGTAGAGCTATGCCCAAATGCCTGTGTGTGAAATATTTACTTCTTGGGACTTCTGCTGCTCAGAGTGACCCCAAGATGTGTTAGAAAGTCTCTTTTCCCAGCCCGGCAGTCAAAGAAGGAGTCAGAGCTCTTCAGTTCTCATTCTCAAGGTTGTTCATTGTTTCTTGTCTATAAAATTCTTTCTCTGACCTGCTGAGATCTGTCCAGCAGGTTGGGTTGAGGCACACTGACCACTCTCAGGGTGGTGTTATCTTTTTATACTAAATTTATTTACAATAACTTTCCAATACCTATCACCTATGTTAGACAGTGAGTTTCTACTCTAAACCAATCCAAAAGTGCCACCACCACAGCAGAAGATGGAGGCCAAGAAGAAGAAGAAGGAGAAAGGCTGGACATTCCCAGATTCCTCCATCTTGCCTCCTGAACCCCCATTCTAAAAACCCCAAAAAGCTATTTTTCACCCCATGATAAACTAATTATTATTCTACTTAGACTTTTGTGGCTTGCAGATCCTCATATAAAGTTGGTAATTTTTTCCACGGGTCATTATCAAAATCACAGGTGTCTTGGGCTCTGTGCCAGGGTCTCTGAACCCCCTGGCAGGGTTTTGGGCAATCCAGGACAGCCAGAGGGATATCCTGAATTCCGATGTTTACTCACTGAATACAATATTACCACTACTTCTTCCAGAGCAGAAATGCAGCAATCCTCAAAATACTCCCTAATCCTGCCCTCTTGCCAGGTGTGTCCATGCCCACCCTGCCAGATCCATGTGCAGGTTGTCAGAGTGCTCTGCCACACCATAAATGTTGCATTTCCACTGCCCATCTCCGCCTCAGAAAGGAGAGATCAATGCATGCTCCAAGCCAATCTTGGATTTCCATAAACTAGTTTGGAGTGATGTGATTAAAGATGGCAATCCAGGCAAAACTGCAGCAAAGTTTTTGTCATTTAATAGCTCTGCAGTGTCCTTAGTAATAATAAAGGAAATTGTGTTATTAAGAGCAGTGTAGATTGGTAAAAGGCATCCATTCCTGGCACAGAAAAACAAATTTACTGGCAAACCAACTGAACTGGGTTGTTTTGCATTCTTAATTCCTTTTTTATTAGGTAGCATTATTAGGAAAAAATAATCATCTTTCCTGGCTACTCTGTAAATGAGGAAGGGATTCCTCTACTATATTCAAATCAAACACAAATATTCATAGAATATTGGTTTGGGGTTAGAAGATACCCCTAAGATTATCAATTCCCACTCCCAGGGACACCTTCCATTAGCCCAGGGTGCTCCAAATCCCATCCAACCTGGCCTTGGGCACTTCCAGTGATCCAGGGGCAGCCACAGCTGCTCTGGGCACCCTGTGCCAGGGCCTGCCCACCCTCACAGAGAAGAATTTCTTTCTCTACAAGACCTCACAGCCCACACAGACTCCACAGGATTGATCCAAGGGTTCTAGTTCAGGGCCTTGTCCTCCAGCAGAAGCTTGTTGATGAAATCAGGTGTCTGTGGAGCACTGAGCACTAATTCTGTCCTGTGTGTTACATCGATGCTTATGATTTATTCTATTTAGCCAAGAAGGACATGCACAGACAAAGGCTTTAGGAAGATCTGGCTCAGATGAAGAGGGAAATGGTTATTTCATTATCCAGTGGCCTCATCATTTCATGCCTGTTGGTAAAAATGCAGCAAGCCTCTGGGCTGAGTGATTACTAAATGATACTTTCCACATCTGCCCTTTCATTACACCCTCTATCCACTCATCACAGAGTGCAACTGAGGCTTTGCAGCTATTTATTATAATTTTCAGTGGAGCACAGTTGACCTTGTGTTTGTAGACAACTTCTTTTGACCCGTCCACTTTAAAGAAAAAAACACCTCCAATCAGTTTATAACGGTGGAACAGAGGGAGGAATATAATGATATTGATGAAATGGATATAAGACTACTGAGACTGCATTTTAATTCAGTCCTGGTGCTGTTTGCATCTAATAAAATTCCTCTCAGGGAATTTTTTTTTAAGCTGACCTCTTCAAAGTAAATCACAGCATGATTCACTGTACAGCCAGTTTTCATAATCACAGTGTGTGAGATAAAGCAGAGCTGCAGTCAGGGCATGCAGCTACAGGACAATTGCAAACCATCATCCTGCTGGGAACGAGCAGAGAAATTCAATTAAAGCTCCACTTTTGATGAAGAATTGGTGAGGATTCATTGCAGTTGCAATGAAAAGGAAGTGGCACTCAGGATTTCAGCACCCAGGTCCTGGCACTGCCACCAGCCCTCTAAAGGTGGCCTTGTAATGGAAAGACCATTTTTCCATGGTTCCTCTGCAGCTGGGGATTTCTGTGATGCTCTGTGGTCACTGCTTCATTACTAAGTGTTTTGGTTTGAAAAGACAGGTGTCTGCTAAGGAAGGGAGGAGCCTCCCCTGAAATGGAAAATGTAAATCCCCTCCCTCTGAATTATTATAAATTTTAAATTAAGGGGCACACAGGCAAAGATATGGAAATAGGAATAACGGTTCATTATTGGGGAAATTAAAAATACAAATGCAATAGTACAAACAGAAACAAACCACTGCCAGAGTCGGAGCAGGAGTTGCCCCCCTGTGTGTCAGGGCGGTGTCCCATCCATGGGGGCTCAGCCCTCCTGCAGTGCCAGCTGTGGCTCTGCTGCAGCAGGGATCCTGCACAAGGGGGGAGTTTTCCTCTGCAGCTCCAGGGCTGCTGCAGATGGGCCTGGGCTCCCTCTGGCAATGCAGGGCAGCAGAAAGCTGCTCCTCTGGCAATGCAGGGGGCAAAGGCTGCTGGGGTGTCCCAAACCTCAGATTGGATCCAGGTAGGAATGCTTGGCTCCTCCCCTGGGCGGAGCATCTCCCCATGGGATGATGGAGTTTGATCAGCCATGCAGGGACACTCACTGGCCATGGACAGAAGATAATTAATAATTAATGGCCTATGAACAGCAGAGATCTCCTGGAGGGAGGATTGGTTGTGGGAGAGATAAAGAAAACTGCCCAATGAACAGCAGATAACTGCCTCACCTCTGACAGATGGTGATAGAATACATACCCCCATTTCCAACCTAAAACACTAAGTAATGTAAGAACAGTTCTATGGGGTGAAACATTTAGCCCACTTTGTGTGTTTTTTAGGTATTTTCATGGTGGAGTAACACCAGTCCTTCAAAAACACAGTGCAGCAGCTTCTCCAAAGCCAGTTCCATGATGGGAACCAATATGACACATCTCACTCCAAATTTAATAATTTTCCAAACCTCTCCTGCAGCCTGACCTGAGAGAATCAGCTGATATTATCCATGGATTATGAAGCTTCCCAACCCATGGCAATACTTCAATGATGTACAAAGTGATGATCTGCTTTTGGATTCCACAAAGTCTGGGTGAACCCCACACTGGTGATCTGGGAAGAAGACATGAGTTTTAATGCTGAGTTTTACACCATGAGATAATTTGCAATAAAACTACTTCAAAGAAGAAACAGCTTTAAAATCCTTCTTAACTTAAGCTCTTCTTCCTTCTCCCCAGCCTTAATGCAGCTTTATTTACTTTTAGGATAGAGATTCACTTATAGGATAGTACTGAATGGTTGTCTCAGCCAGGGTCTTTTAAAACTATATTTGCCTACTGCATGTGGCCTGTTATGAGGTTTAAGGCATCTTTTAGAGGGAGACAAATCAACAGCAGTTGCTGATATTTACAGCCATAAGGTCCTAATTTCCTCAAATTCATGGATCAAAATGCAGAGGGAGAAATGCTGAAATAGTAGAGGCATTTATAAATTTTATAGCAGCAAATATGAGACAGAAAACAGCCTCTTACCCATGTGTGCTTTGAGTACAGGCAAAGCAAACAGAATATTAACACAATATTTTTCTAGTGAAAATGAATAGACAAAAAGAAAGAAGCAGACACAGATCTTCTTCTTCCTCACCCTACTCAGATCCTGCTGAGGTATCACTGCTCTCCTGGATGGGAGTGGCTGAATTCTGTTCCTTGCATCACTGTCTCCTCACTGGGTAGCTTGAATTGATTACAGCTGGGGCTGCTGGGATCTACCAGTTTGCTCCCCATTAAAAGCAGATTTTTTTCCATTGAGACACTGTGGGAAATACACATGTAGGCCTGTGGGAGTGGAGTCAAACTCCAGAAGAATAAATGAAAACAATCTCATAGTTACTTATGCAAAAGATCCTAATGAGTCTGGAGTCATGGATTGGACTAAATCACTATTTCTTTTTTTTTGGTTCACATCTCTGCTTCAGTTCCTGCTGCCTCATGTCTAGTTATCTACATCTCTGACAGGTAGTAAAGATGTTTGATTCATCCTTTTTGCTGTTCAATGTGTGGAGAAAATGCTGGCAGACCAGAATATTTCCCTGAAACTCTCCTGGAAAGGCCCAATTTAACCATCCTCATATTCTATCAATTTCCCTCTCACTCTGATCCCCTCTAGCCATGGAAAACAGTCACAGCGCTGTAAAATTATAAATTATAACAGTGCCCAGGCTGCCCCAGAACCAACAGGTGGAAAAGATAAATTTATTCCTCTAAGGTGAGGTTTTATCTTAAAATAATTCACACGGAAAAGAAAGAGAAGAAAAATCATGAGGACTATCAGGAGCCAGTGTAACTTCCAAAATTCTGAGATCACAATCTGTAGTACTACACACTCATAGGGATCCTGAAATATTTCAGATTATCTGCCATATGCTCCTTGTCGAAATGGTTGTGCACCACTAAGCTTTCATTAGAAGCAGAATTTCTTTTATTGTGAGTTTTTAACAGTTTTGCTTTGAATTTAGAAATCTTTAAATGCAATCAGCACAGAAGCCTTTTATTTACTGAGGTTTTCTTATCACCAATCCTTCTTTGTACTCCTCTTTATAGTCTCTCAAAGGAACAGCATGGTTGGCAGCCACTAGCTGTGATTGTGTTCAGGGCAGGACTGGTTAGCAGGGAGAACTTCTTTCAGTGTGGAAAATAAATAAATTCCCACATGCATTTCAGTGCCTGCCAGAAATCATCTTTCTATTTACAACTGAATGACCTGAATTACCTTTTTACACATACAGATGAACCAGGTCTCTGAAGGTAATCAAAAGTCCACTGCTCCATTTTAGATGCTGATCTCTGAAGCAGAATAGCAAGAAAATCCAGAATTGTGTACAGTGGAAAATTCAGGTTTCAAAATGTGTTTTCCAGGCTGATGTAGAACAGAAATGAAGTTTTCTAAATGCATTTTTTGGTGACAAATACAAAAGAACCTTTTGCTCTCCTTAGAGCACACACAGAGTCTGAAGCCCTGTTGTGAGGTGTGGGGAGGCTGGATTCAAATTCCTCCTGCTTGTCTGTTGAAATGACATAGAAAGAAGTAATCCTGGGCATTCACCTTCTCAGAGTCTCTTGGATTTTTCTGTCATTACTCTTTATTGAGCCTTTTCTTGGGGAAAAGTGAGAAAAATTGCATTTGATGGGAATATTTTTTCACTAAATAAATGTACTCCTTGGGTATAGTTTTCATTTGGACAAATGATCCTGGGTCTTGTGCACATCTGTGAGTGAAGGTGCCTCTTTTCCCAACCCCTTTGCGCACAGCCTCTGCTCCCTGCTCACCCAAGGTGTCACTTTGGGCTTGTGCTGGCACAGTGGCACCTCCAGCCTGAGCCAGTGGCAGGGCTGACCCCTCTCACAGTCCCCAGCCAAGCTCCCAAACCCCTACCTGCAGGGGGACACAGTAGGGATAAAGGAAGGTAATGTAGAATGTAATCTTATCCCCCCAATGAGTTGCAGCTGGACCCTATTACCAAAGGTTAGGAGCAGGCTGGATGATAACAGGCAACCCCTGTAGCAAATAAGAAAAAGTCACATAAAAGAGTGGATGATGGGAACTGGAGTGTGAGAAGTTAGATGGCTGCTGCAGGGACCAAGGGCAGTCAGTGCTTAGAGGAGCTGCCTGTGACAAACATTGAGGAGGTATGTACCCTTGAGGCTACAGAATCCTTGCATATAATGATAATAGAATTGTTGTAATATAAGACAACCAATGGTGATCCCGACATGATTCGGGAGGATAAAGGACTTGGCTATTAAACTATATTGATCTGATGTGATTTGGGACCTGTGGATTTAAACACTAAACTATATGACTGAAGTGATTCAGAACGTGATTCAGGAAATTGCCTCGTGTTTTGAAAAAAAAAAATGGCTTGAATACTAAACTATATTGACCCTGTGGATTCGGCGCTAAACTCTATTGCCCTGTGGATTTGGGATGAACCATGGATTCGGGATTAAAAACCATATTGCCGAGTGGATTTGGGATGACCTGTGGATTCAGGACTCAACCATATAACCCTGTGGATTCGGGGAAGCTGGATGGCTGCTACAAAGACCAAGAACAGTCAGTGCTTAGAGGAGCTGCCTGCGGCGAACATCGAGGAGGTGTGAAACTCTGAGGCTACAGAATCCTTGCATATAATGATAATAGAACTGTTGTAATATAGAAGACAACACCCACCCACCCACCCTGTGCTTCCAGAAAATGCATCCCCAAACCTGAGAAAGCCTCATTAAAATTTCAAATACCCACCACATAACTGCTATCATCTGTGAATTCCCCAGCCAGCTCCCTTCTGACAAGGTTTGATATGGTGTAATGCAAAATGCATATTTATCCTCGTTTTTATAACATTTTGTTATTGCCTCCCATCATCAGGCCATACCCTGGAACTGATGAGATTGCGGCTGGTTGGGGCATGCATCACCTAAATTTTATAGAGTGCCTTCTACTCTTGATTTTCAATTGTCACAACCCACCAAAGATGTGCTGTTTCACAGCTTGGGGCTCTAAGTCACAGGAGATAAAGTGCATATTGGAAGAGTAAATTGAGTTTTTTGCTTTAAATGGAAAGAAAGTCATAGTTGGGGTAGAGAAGAAATAATAAATCTATTTTCTGGAACAAATAGCAGCTCTCATGGTTTCCAGCAATAAAAACAGGAAGAAAAGCCTAAAGACATGAACATTTAAACAAACAAGTTGAAGATCTTAAAGAAATGACAGTGGGAGCTCTGAAAACTGCTGCCAACTTTCAAAAAGAGAAAAAAAAATCCCTCTTTTATTTGTTTGGGTTGTTTTTGTACAGGAAGGAGGTGGGGATAGAGAAAGGATTTTAAAAAGGAGTTTCCTAACCACATGGATTGGGGTAGGAAACTGTGTTTTCATACTGGTTGCACGAAGCGAAACTGTTATTTTAAAAAATTTTGAAGAGGAAGCTGTTAAAGAAATAACAGGGGGCAGAGAGGAATAATAAAATAACAGCAGATCCTCTGAACTGTGAGGCTGTGGGGAGGAATAAACAACCAAACCCCTGTCCCTGGTGGATATTTCCCTGCTGGATGGGCTTTGCGTGGCCAGGTTTTGGTGGTGAGGAGGATACAGGGGTGGCTGCTGTGGGAATCTGCTGCAACGTCCATGGAACCAATTCCAGCAGGAGCAGCCCTGCAGCCCCCAGGTCAGTGCAGGCGTTGAATTTGCTTTCTTTGTGATGGAGTTTGGTGGGGGATCCCCCTTTGTGCTTATCTCAACACATGAACCCGTTTTTAGATTTTGTCTCCCCTGTGCAGCTCTGCAGGGCAGTCGCAAAGTGGCTTTGGTGGGTGCCTGGTCAACCACCAAATCTCCCATAAAAAAAAAATTCAGGATGTTGCCCAAATCCCTTTTTGGGCCCTTCTGTACTCATTAGTGTTCAGGGACCCAACTACAGCAACAGGAATGTTCACATTCCCCTTGGGGCTGCAGGAGCTTTGCTGTGCTTTATAACCCAGTTTATCTCCTTCCTCCTTCTCCTGTGAGAGCCAGAAATCCACCTGCAATTTCTGTCTTGGGTGTATCACAGAAATAGTTTGGGTAGGAAGGACTTTAAAACCCATTTTTTCCAGCCTTTGCCATGGGCAGGGACACCTTCCCCTATCCCACCTTGTTCCAAGCCCCATCCAACCTGGCCTTGGACAATTCCAGGGATAGGGCAGATCTCCCTTCCTCACTTAAAAGCTTGAGGAATGGAAGCCTAACCATATTGCAGCTTCTTACTTTGCCCCTTTTTTCTTTGTTTAATTTATGATCCTTTGGCAAGTTTATGGCAAACCATCCAGCAGAGGTTCAGCAGAGAGATCTCTGCAGAGACAGGGCCTGCAGCAAAACTGAAAGCAAGGCATAAATATGTTACTTATTTTTCACATCTAATGTATTCTCTTAAAATCTCTGCACTTTATTTGGAAGCTGAGCAACATGGAGCAGATTCCAGTGTAATATTTCATTAACTCTGTTGGAGTGACACCACTCTGTTGGTGTGCTGTGTTATTTAATACTCAGCCACAGACTCCACTGAGATGTGGAGTCAGATGCCAGCATTCTTGCTAAAAAAAAAAACAATATTCATGTTAAGAATTCACATCACCATTTAATTATTAATTGTGCCTTAATTGGCTGTCATAAATTCATTTGCCCTTTGATCTACAACAATGATTCTTTGGGGTTGTTATGACTGCCTGCAAGCATGAGTAATGACTTTGACTTCAATGCAAAGATGTTAGAATAGTGTTGCTGCTACAGCTGAGGTGACTGAAAGAAATTGAGTTGTGGAGATGGTGGGAAGGTGAAGAAATCACAGATTTCCAGCATTTCAAAGCATGAATATTTCACACCAGAGAAGAATTAGACCAGCCTGCCAGAATAGTGACTTCACAAACAGCTATTCTTGCAAGTGACAATTAATAGAAAATAATTAATTTGGCCTTTTGGTACCTAAACAGGGTTCAAGAGAGTTGGAGAGGGACTTGGGACAAAGGATGGAGGGACAGGACAAGGGGGAATGGTTTCCAATTAACAGAGGGCAGAGTTAGGTAGGATATTAGGAAAAAATTCTTTCCCTGTGAGGCTGGGGAGGCCCTGAGAAGCTGTGGCTGCCCCTGGATCCCTGGAAGTGTCCAAGGTCCGGTTGGATGGGGATTGGAGCAACCTGGGATAGTGGAAAGTGTCCCTACCCAAAGCAGGGAGTTGGAATGAGATAAGCTTTGTGTCCCCTTCCAAGACAAAGCATTTCATAATTCCTTAAAATGATAAGATTCTGTGATAAAGAAAATAAACAAATAAAAATTAGATCAGAATGAAAGAGCCAAAAGGTGCTGCCTGGAAAAGAGTCAGGTCCTGTTACCCGACAGCTCAGATAAACTGGGAGGCTGCTCTTGGGCTGAGCCATAAATCTGAGCTGGCTTAGTGCAAAGCGATACCAGCACACAACAAAAATCTGTCAGGCAATAAAAAAAGCTTTACAAAAGCTTTTCTGAGTGCATGGGCACAGCCCCCTGGAGCTGGGGAGGAATCTCTGCAGAGGGGGGTGCTGGCAGAGGGGTCTGTGCTCACAGCCCCTGTCCCGGTGTGTGTCTGTCTCACATCCCTCCCTGCCACTCCTGCACCTCAGGAGACACAAACTCCTCCACAGAACACCCTGGAACAAGCACAGACACTTGCACAAAATGCCAAAAGTCACGAAACTACATGGAGGTGCATGAGAAGGAGTATTTTTAGCTCTAGTGGATAGCTCTGCATATATAATCTGTAGAAGGATGTTTTTCCTCTGAGTTCTCTGGTTGGTTTTCTGTGGTATTTGCTGGGTTCCCAGGAAGAAGGAGGAATTGAGAATCTGACTCCATGTTCTTAGAAGGCTAATTTATTATTTTATGATGTACATTATATTAAAGAATGCTACACTAAAACTATAATAAAGAATAGAGAAAGGATACAGATAGAAGACTTAACAAGATACTAATTAAAAACTCATGACTCTCCAGAGTCCTTACACAGCTGGCTGTGATTGGTCATTAAGTAAAAACAATTCACATGAAACCAATGAAACAACCACCTGTCGGATAAACAATCTCCAACTACATTCCAAAGCAGCAAAACAGGGAGAAGCAATGAGATAATATTAATTTTCTTTTTCTCTGAGGCTTCTCAGCTTCCCAGGAGAGAAATCCTGGCGAAGGGATTTTTCCAGAAAATATGACAGTGACAGTTTTGCCCTGGAAAATGCGTGTTATGAACAGAGTGTGTTCCAGGCCAGTACAGGAAGCAGCAGCTGACTTCTGCACGAGCAAGTTGGCGGCAGATTTGATCCAGGTCAGCAGTCAGAGCAAGAACATCCAACTGCATTATGTAACTTGGCAAACTCCTTCCTTCTCCTGGCTCCTGCATATTCCATGTACCTCACTCCCTGCAGCTTGGAAGCACAGGCTTTGAGGGAATGGATTTGGATTTCCTACATCCTGCTTTAAAATAACCTCTCCCCTATCCCCATGTCCCACACATTGATTTTTAAGAAGATCTTTTTGTGCACTGCAGGTTTTTGGCTCACATGGATCCCAGCAGGCTGAGGGCAGGATGATACCTGGCTCCCTTTGCAAGGAGGAAACTTCTCTCAGGCTTGCTGCTGCAAACATTGCTCTCCATCTCCAAGGAAACAGCAGGGAGAGTCACTTTCATCGCTCAGCTGCTTCCAGAGATTCCCAGGAATGCTGGGGGTCCCTCTCTCTAAGGCAACGAACTGGGATTTTTGCATTTTTTCACTGCTGTTGCTCCCAAGCTGTTGGGTGACCTTGGGGTGAGTAATTTCCCCTCTCACTTTTGGGCATTTTGAATTTGTAACTCATTTAGGAGCCCTGCTTTCTGCTTTTTTTGTTCTTTTGTTGCAGGTTTTCTTTTTGTTGTAGGGTTTCTTAATCACTATTTTTCTTATATTACTTTTTAAAAAATTCAAACCACTGGGATTTTATTGGGTTCTGGACATCTTCTCTACTTCTCCTTGCAAAGTGAAGAAGAGAAAATAAGAAACTCTTTAATGCCTGTCATGGATATCTTCAGAAAGCATCCCTGGTGTCCTAAGGGAATGACTAAATCTCACTATCAGAAGAGCTAAAGAAAGAATGAAACTCTATCCCGCTACAGGATTTCTCTTTCTTGGAAAAGTTCTCAGTTTTGTTCTGCATCTGTGTGTTGGGGTGGAAGAAGGATGGTTTAAAATTTCATCTTTAATCACAGAATGGCTTGAGTGGAATGGACCTAAAATATAATTTTATGTCCCTGCTCATAGCAGAGACATCTTCCACCTTTAACCAAGAGCATCAGCCTGGCACAGGAAGGATTCAGAGCTATTTTCCCCCAAGGCGCCTCACCCTGTGTGTTTGGCAGCTCCTGGCTCCAGCCAAACCACCCACCTGCCTGGCCCCCTGCCATGCACTCAAATAAACTGCACTCACCACTCTCACACCTCCAAGTGTCGAGAGGCTCCTCTCTTGGCAAAGGCAGAGTGAGGAATTTATGCCTGAGCGCTGCTGAGTGACAGCAGAAAAACCTCTGCAGAAGCACAAACAAAGCAGCAGCAAGGAATCCCTCCCTGATGCTGATCTATTATTCCAGTCCCATGAGGAAGGCAGATGTCAGCCAGCCCAAATCTATTTCTGGCTCACAGTCTCACCTTTTAAAACCTTGATTCTCCATGCAGAAGGTGGAGATGATCCTCAGATCCAGAGGACGCAAAGAGAATTAAAAGTGCTTGGAAGGAGCTTGCTGCAGTGACAAATATTTGCAGTAATGAAAAGGTAACTACAATATTGGTGACATTTTGGGTGGATACTGAATTAATCACCTGTTAGGACACCTCTTCCCATTCAGCCCTTTCTTCTCTGTAGAATCACAGAATCATTAAGGTTGGAAAAACACTCTAGGATCATCCAGCTCAACCATTCCCCCAGCACTGCTAAGGCCACTCTTAACTCCTGTCCCCATGTGTGGCATTTTTGGGGTCCCCAGACAAAGGAAGGAAATGATGAATCTGACTCCATGTTCTTAGAAGGCTAATTTATTATTTTATGATATTAATTATATTGTACTAAAACTTTACTAAAGAATAGAGAAAGGTTACATACAGAAGGATTAACAAGATACTGATGAAAAACTAGTGACTTGCTCCAGTCCTGACACAGCTTGGCCATGATTGGTCATTAAGTAAAAACAATTCACATGAAACCAATGAAACAATCACCTGTTAGATAAAAAAATCTCTAAACCACATTCCACATGAGCACAACACAGGAGAAGCAAATGAGATAATATTGTTTTCCTTTTTCTCTGAAGCTCCTCAACTTCCCAGGAGAAGAATCCTGGGCAAAGAGGATTTTTCAGAAAATGTGACAGTAACACCCAAATGCCACATCCACATGGCTTTTAAATCCTTCCAGGGGTGGAAACTTCACCACTCCCTTGGACACTCTGTGCCAGGGCGTAAAAACCCTTTCTGTGAAGAAATGTTCCCCAGTACCCAATCTAAACCTCTCCTGGTTCACTTCTACTCAAGGGTGCATTGGATGTGTAGGAATCCATTTTCACATTTTCCTGCTATCTGTGACTGCCTCAGGTTTTGGGCACACGTTGTCTTTACTGGGTTATGAATATCTTCAGGCTTTACTGATTTCAATCAGTTTGTTGGCACAGAGCACCTTTGGAAACTGGCAGACTTGTCAGTGTTTCATGGCATCCAGAGCCAGGAGGTTTTTCTAGATTTTTACAGATTTAATGATTCAGTCAAGGAAACATAGAAGGGGTTTTATATAAGGCAAGAAAAAGAATCCAGAGTCAAAGTCCCCTGATTTAAACTCAGAATCATAGAACTGGAGAATGGCCAGGTTTGACAGGGAAAAGTAGGGGTTTGTTAGAGCTTTCCAGGGAAATGGCACTTTTTTTTACTTTATTTAATGAAGAGACAGCATATTTACATTACCAGTAGTAATACTTTTCAAATGAAAATGAAGCCATGAATGCACATCCTTCTCTCCCCGAAATTCCCTTCATTCAAGGCAAGCTTTACATAACCTAACATTTCTATACCACTGATATCAGACTTTATTCTTTAGTAATTACTGGAAGTGCACACAGCCACTCAGCATTAGTGCTGTTTCATCTCTCTGAAGGATTGAGATCTCCATGTCTGGGATAAGCTGAATTCTTTGCCTTTGATTCATTGAAACTCCAAACATTTTACACACAGAGCAAGCACAATAATTTTTTAAAAGTGCTTTTTTCTCACCAAAGCTTCAGAGTCAGTGGTGAGGACAGCCCCAGGAAAAGGCAGTGTGGAGCACTCACCATGGCAGCAGCGCACACTAGCATCCTGTGGTCAGTGCCTTTTGCTTCATTATCTTCTCCTTGGTTTATCCTCACTTCACCTCCTCGTGGGAGGCTCTGGGCTGCAGCTCGCCCACCAGCAGCTGAAAGCTGTTCATCTCCCCCAAACCCTCCTCACTTCAACCTTGCAGTGTTTGGAGAGCTGGGGGATGTGGCATTCACATTTTCTGAAAAAATCCCTTCACCCAGGATTTTTCTCCTGGGAAGCTGAGAAGCCCCAGAGAAAAATGAAAACAATAATTATCTGATTTGCTTCTCCTGTGTTGTGCTCATGTGCAATGTGTTTGGAGATTGTTTACCCACAGGTGATTGTTCCATTGGATTCTGCTGGGAGTTGTTTTCACTCTTTGGCCAATCAGGGCCAAGCTGTGTTGGGACTCTGGAGAGAGTCAGGAGTTTTCATTATTATCTTTTTAGCCTTCTGTAAGTATCCTTTCTGTATTCTTTTGCATAGCTTAGTATTCTTTAATATAATATAGTATGATAAAATAATAAACTAGCCTTCTGAGAACATGGAGTCAGATTCATCTTCTGGGGGCATCACAAATACAATAGGGGGATGGGCAGTCATCATGAAAAATGGGATTTTGTGTGGTTGTGCAAGCGAATTTGAGTCAACACCAATTTATTTGTCTTCATGTTGTGTCAAGCTCCCTTTGTGTGCAATATGAAATTTTGGTGATTTTTTTTCAGGCTCTCATTCCCATATCTCCATATGGGGCTGATTTTAGGGGGTTGATTTCCAGGCTAAAGCACAGGGAGAGAGGGAGAGGGGCTGGGTGACACCTGGATGTGCTCCCTTTGTCCCCTTGAGCCTCGGGGGCCGCCCTGGGAGCCCAGCTCTGCCTCTGCCAGCTGCAGATTTTCCAGCCTCAAACAGATTTGTAGCAATCAGCAGTTCCCAGTTTCCAGAGGGACACAGCTACATGTTTCTGGATCGCTGCTGGTTTTTCTCGTCTGAAAGCTCTTCTCCACAGAACAAAAAAATAAAATGAAAAAAATAATAAGAGAAAAAGCCAGGGCAAAACCTCACAGACTTCAAGAACTTCCTTTTTTCTCAGTTTCCCCTGAGCCTGTCCAATGTTCATCAGCCTGTTATCACTTCTGCCCAGCATGGTGAGGCCTCTCTGAAAAATAAGACTAAAACCAGCTGAAATAAAGTGTAGGGAAAAAAGGAAAAACGGCAAAAAACCCAGACTGACTCTCCTTCCTGAAAAATGATGTTATGAAATGTTAAGAGGAGCTCAGATGTCCCAAAAGCTTTAAACCAGACTGGGTTTGTATCTCTTTATATTTCCTTGTGGATATAACATCTTTGTTGAAAAATGGTTGGTTTAAAACAAACCCACAAACTCTTCTGAGGGGCTAAAAATACACTTTGAAATTATTGACTTTTGCAATGTGGACTATATTTTTAATGCAAATATTTTTAGTGCAAATACAAGGCTATTTTATTACATTAAAATTCATGGCACTGCAAACACAGGAGGAGGTGAGAAGTCAAAAAAAAAAATGGGTGTATTTATTCCACATAGCAAAATGAAAACCATTTCAATTTTCAGGAGAATAGTTTTCCCGTGGTTTCACCTGTTACACTTAGATATGTCAAATGATTGTAACATATATGTTCTGACACATTTGAGGAATTACAAAGAATTAATCAGAAGTCTGAGCTGCCAGGTTATGTAATGCAGGAAGGGAAGGAATTGAGGTCAGACAAAATCTGATACTTGTACAATATTAAAATTATCCAAATAAAAACAACACTTCTGATTTGCTAATTTTGAACAGTCCTGGGGTATACAAGGTAAAAGAACAAGTGTATTCAGGAAGAAATAATAAACCCCCTATGGCAGCTGTCAGAACACAAAAGGCAAAATAAAATGCTTTTTTTACAGGTATTTAAAAGCATCAGTTGGAGCTTGATGTGACTTGCAGATAAAAAGAAAATCTGTGAGTCGTAAATATGCACAGGAGGAGGAAAATCACAGACACACCACAGGGATGGCATTGAAGCCCTCTCCACTCCAGGCATTCCAGCTAATTGCTCACTGTGGCAAAGCCCACATCCAATATTCAGTGTCTGGCACAGGAGTTGAGATGCTGCTGCTGCTGATTCCTGATGCAGATGATGGAGAGAAGGTCCTTAAAAAGGATAGAAGCTCAGGATCTGTGTGAAATTAAAGAACACAGCTAATAAATTATGATTCAGACAATGCATACAGTTATTAATTGCCTAAAAGCAGCTCAAAAATGCTTCTCCTGCTACAGATCCACCTGTTCTGCAACAAGAATTTTAACACCTGGTTTTGATTTAAGTTGGAATAGAGATGAAGGGATGTGAAGGAGTCCCAAATACAAACACCTTCACAGGACACCCAAGGATAGACTGTGATCTCCACCTTAAAATGCATTGACTTAGAGAATGGTACATTCATCCTTGAGGTGAGAGTTCTGCTCTGAAATCCATCCTCAGCCTGAGAGCCCTCATCCCTTCCAAGAGAACAAGAAAATATTCAGTCCCTGACACACAGGCATCATTTATGGGGTCATGAAGGAATAGTTTAGGTGAGGTATTTGAATAGTTTAGATGAGGTATTTGCCACTGGGCTGTTTTGAAGCTGCTGCTCTTTTCAGCTAAAGAACAAATCAGGGCACCAAGAAACCCCATAATATATATTTAAAAAATCAGTTTACTGCCAATTTTTTCTGACAGATAAGAGAAAAATGTAATTCTGCATTCTCTCCATCTTACCTGGACAGCTTAAGCACATTCTATGACTGATAAATTACAGGAACTGTCCCAGGAAGCAACTGAAAACCAGAGACCTCCCTGTGCTGAAGCACCAGGCTACAGAGAGACATATTTATGCCATTTTCCCCTCCTGTACACATGCATCAAATAGTAGCATTAAGAATTGAAGTACAAAGTACCCAGAATAGCCCAAAGTGGCAAAAGATCAAATTTCTCTTCTGCAAGGTGAAATAAGTGGGCTGAAACCCTTTCAGAATGAAAAAGGAGGGGAAGCTGAGCCTCCTGCTTTCATGCTGAGCTCTCCAGCCACCACCAAATGACATGAAAGGTGCTGAGTGTCACTTTGAAAAGACAGCACTGAACTCCAATCACAGCTTTCAAAGAGAAGGAAGCAATTTCAGAGCCTCCTTTTATGCAAGGACAGGTTAAATGTTTGTACACTCTCCATGCAAGGGCTGGGTGTGCTGGATGGATTGTTCTGACTTTTTAGGAATAGTCCTGAGGCTCTAAGGCTGACCTGGCCAGAAGAGCCAGAACATCACAGTGAGATAACCAATGGAATGGGGTTTAGAGAGAACCAAACTGCCATTTACAATGGGTAAAACAGGTTCTGGAACAACCTCAACAGTGTGGAATAACTTCCAGGTGTTTTCCAGGGGGCACAGCTATTTTTTTAATCTTGTGTTACACCTCCTCTTCTGTGCACAATCACTTTGCCCATTTGCTGATCTGGCCAGAAGAGCCAGAACTTGACAGTGAGATAACCAATGGAATGGGGTTTAGAGAGAACCAAAATCCCCTTTAAGATGGGTAAAACAGGCTCCAGAACAACCTCCACAGTGTGGAATAACCTGTGACCATGTTCACAGGGGTACGAGGATGAGGGAAGAGATGAGAATGTTGACTCCATGTTTCAGAAGGCTTGATTTATTATTTTATGATATATATTATATTAAAACTATACTGAAAGAATAGAAGAAAGGATTTCATCAGAAGGGTAGCTAAGAATACAAAAGGAATGATGACAAAGGTTTGTGCCTGACTGAGACAGTCCAAGCCAGCTGACTGTGATTGGCCATTAATTAGAAACAACCACATGAGACCAATCACAGATGCACCTGTTGCATTCCACAGCAGCAGATAACCATTGTTTACATTTTGTTCCTGAGGCCTCCCAGCTTCTCAGGAGGAAAAATCCTAAGGAAAGGATTTTTCAGAAAATGTGTCTGTGACAATAACCCCCAGATGTCTTTCAATGGGCATGGCCATTTTTTAAATTTTGTGTTACACCTCCTCTTCTGTGCAATGTGTGGAGCACGATCACTTTGCCCATTTGCCATGCTCAAGTGATTGGTAGATTTTGCTGCCCATTTGTTTAACATTTCCTCTGCTGAGGGAAGCTCACATTGCCTTAGACACTGTTCTGTGTCAGGTTCACCAGGGCACTGCTGGCATATCATTATCTCAGATTGCAATGTAACACCAAACTGCTTTGCCTTAATCATGTTCTATCTTTCAAGGGGCAAAGGTTCCCATTTTGTCATTTTTTTCCAACTATAGGAGGCTCAAAAAATATCAATTTAACAGTGCCCTGAAAATACAAGTCAACATAATGCCTTGTTTCAGAAATAGAAGGTAGGAAAGAAGATTTTTGCCTCAGAAAAATGGTTCCAAGAAGCATACAGAATAAACAATGGCCGTATACACTTATGACCATATACAATGCATATAAACAATGACCATATACACTTCCTAAAGTGGTTCCATTAGAGCCCTTTGATATGAGCAGAATTAATTGCAGCATTGTGCAGCAGAGTTGGACAAACTGGGGAGAAAGAATTTGGACATTCCCACAAATGGAAGGCTGAGCAGTTTGCTGCTGAAATCTCTGTGTTTTGTTCAAGAATGTTCAGGTGGATGCACTGATGTTTATCACAATGTGGGCACAAAACAAAAGCTGCCCAGGGCTGCTGTAAGCATGCCAGAACAGTCTCAATGGGACTGCTCTCACAAACATTTTGGAAAGCTCTCTTTTCAAAAAAATCACTTTGCTAGTGCATTGTGTCGTGTTGTGGCCATGCCTCACCCTTGCATGTGATTTGATTTGATTTAGTGGGTCAGTGGAAGTGATTTGGGGACACGTGGGAGCTGTCCCCTGCCTGCATCACGGGGTGGTCAGAGGGAAATACGGAAATATTTTGGTGCTTTGAGGAGGATTCCACAGAATTGCTCATTTGTGCTCCTCATGCTGCAGGCTGGGTACATTTAAAGCCTGGAGGGTGGCTCAGTTTGCAAATAAGGCCTGAGTCACCAGTTAGATGGAAATAGAGGGGGGGAAAGGATTTTTTATTTTAGAAAGATGTCATGTGAGGAGGGTGACACATCCTACACAGAGAGACCATGGATAGAAACACAGAATCATAGCTTGGGTTGGAAGGGACCTTAAAGATCATCTAGTTTCAGCTAATAATAATCATCAGCTCTGTTCTCTTAAGAAAATAGGTCTAGAAGTAGAAAAATCTGCCAACTAAAGATAACTTGGTATGAGAGCAGAGAAGAAGATGCCACTTCATCACTATATGTTTTAAGGACATGGTTAAATCAGTCATTTTCAGCGACAGTTAAAACACACTCCGTTTGTCCTCAAATTTTCCTCAAATTGTCCTCAAAACAAAGTTGTCCTCTACCTCCATGATGGATCCTACAACGAGAACCATCTATGGTTTGGCAGACAGGATTTCAGGAGATGGGAGGTGCAGGTGGATTAAGCAGGAGTGGATGCAGAGCTTTCAAGCTGAACCAAGACAGGCAGTGAAGGATAATTCCCTTTTGGGGTGTCAGCTCTGGATGCCTCCTGGAGCAGGGAATGCTTCCCTAACTGTTGGGAAGGATGGAAGTTTGACAAGAAAGTCTCACAGATATGTGTGCTTAGCAGAAAGATTTTTGAAGGTAGAATCTGGTGGAGGGATAGAGATGGAAGCAAGTTTTGATAGAGAAGAAAAGAATTGCTGAGCCAGTCTCACTGGATAACCAAGGAGGCAAAGGGTGTGTTAGTTAGAAGGGGTTTTTGTGACTTAGAGCAAAGGATAAACCCACCCCAAACAAGAAGATGTTTTTACCAAGCAGAAAGAGAGCACAGGCAAACAAGGCAGCAAAAGGTCTCAGAATTTTCTACTGCAAGAAAACTGAAAAACAACTTCTAGCTTAAACTGTAATGTACTGACTTTTAGTGCTTGGAGAACAGTAACATGGATATGGTAATGACAGTAGTTATGATAGGCTAGAGATAAAAGTTAAGGTATAGATTGGTTCTACTGTATGAAGATGCTCAGCAAAGAAAAGTATAGAATGCAATGTAACCAAAAGAAAAGTCTATAATGCATTGTAACCTAAACTCAGGGTCTGCAGGCCTGCCTGCAGCTGGAGCTGACAGGGGTGGGCACAGCTCTGTCACCCACAGCACTGGACTGCTGTGACACCTTGGATACAATAAACTGCATTTTGGAGAGCCCCTGGAGTCCCACATCCCTTATTTTGGCTCTTACACCCAACACCTTTGTGGCTGTGGCAGCTCAGTGGATGTCACCTCTCGAGCAAGAACTGAGGCATGTACAAATGGATGGCCAAGTTTGTCATCTTGAAATTAAAGCCAAAGGTTTGAAGGTTGTTTTCAAAAGCAATGGGATTTTTCTTGGTCGCTTGATCAGCAAGGAAGATAAAAAAGGTTATATTGAGGAGCTTAAGGAACATGTTTACTCTTACCACCATAGCCTATATAACTTTTATATATATATATATATATATATATATGTGTGTGTGTGTGTGTATGTATGTATATATATATATAATTAAAAATATATATATGTGTATGTATATATATAAAATATTTTTGCTATATTTTTGGCAACACAACAAGGAAACAGGACTATTATAGCGACTAATGAACAAAAGTAAATAATTTTCCCCACCCACAAGCATCACAGCTGGATAGGACAATATATAAGAATGTCATTCAAATTTACTGATCTCTTTATTTAAGTACTTACAGCAGCAATCAGGATTTCCAAGAGTTTAGGGGGGGGAAAAGTGATTACAATAAAGAAATCTCCAGCCATAAATGGATTTGCAGCCTCCCTTATCTCCTTCCTTCTTTCTTCCCTTTCCCTTCTCTATGGCAAAAGGCAATGGGAAATGAGTCCCGCTAAGCCAGCATTGAGGGATGTTATGTGAATAATTAATGGCAGTTTTCTGGTTTGTCACATTAATAAACCAGAGCCTAGAGAAACATCTCCAGGACATCAGAGACCAGAGAAGAAAGGGTGCAGAGGTTAAAATATAATCCATATAATTTTTTGGCTCAAACATTATCAAAATAGGAGGAGGAGAGGAGTTTTCCAGCCATAAAACTTTGAAATTGTCCTAACAGAGCAAAGCCCTGACTTCCTGTGTCCTGGTGCTCTTTAATTCATTAATTTTTCCCTCTCAAGGACCCACGGTGTGTAGGGATGAGGCAAACCCTGCTTGGAGTGCAGGATTTTTCTGGTGACTTCTTCACCCATACCTGAACCCAAAAATATCACACAGGATGGATGGATGCAAGTTAGGCAAAAGAAATATGCAAAATTTCAGAGGAAAAATCAGAAAAACTATTTTAAAAATTATTTTTAGATGATACCAGCTGCCAAATGTTGTTTTTTTACGCCATATACTGACAAGTGAACAGCAAACTCAGGCCCACAGGGAAAGCTGTGCCTTACTAAGCCTCTTGGAAAGTAATGTTTGGCTGTCATGCAATTAAGTTTATTTGAATTAATCAGCTTCTTTAACTGTCTGGGCAAATGTTCACCCTGGAGACAGTTGATCTGTAGCAGTTTTCAGTGGTGCATAACAAAATTACCCTAAAAATCGAACTGGAGGCCTGGGTAAACATCCACCTGTAGGTGATTTCCCATGAGTTATGGAAATTCCTCTCTGCAGCACTCACTGGCCTTAAAGTCACCTTGGTTGGAAGAGACCTCAGGAGATTCTATGCCAAATTTTCTGCTAAGAGTAAGGGCAGCTGAGAGGGCAGCCCAGAGGGCTCAAGGCTTTATTGACCCCCTCAGCTTTTCAAGGATGTTATTCACCCATAGCCAGGCTCTGTGTTTGTTGCATGCACAAAATAAAATATGTGTGGTATTCACATTCTTTGAAAAAATTCTTTTGCCCAGGATTTTCTCCTGGGAAGCTGAGATACTTTAGAGAAAAATGAAAACAATTTTTATCTCATTTACTTCTCCTGTGTTGTGCTCATGTGGAATGTGTTTGGAGATGGTTTACCCACAGGTGATTGTTCCATTGGATTCTCCTGTGAGCTGTTTTCAGTCTTTGGCCAATCATGGCCAGGCTATGTCAAGATTCTGGAAAGTCAGGAGTTTTCATTATTATCTTTTTAGCATTAAGGAAGTTTCCTTTCTGTATTCTTTAGTTAGTACAGTATAGTATTCTTTAATATAATACAGTATTATAAAATAATAAATTATCCTTCTGAGAACATGGAGTCAGATCCATCATTCCTGCCTTTTTCAGGGCGTTCCCTGCAAATACAATAAACGTGTTCATATAAATTGCTTTCAGTTTACTTGTTTTACCTTGTATTTACGATAAGAGCATGCAAAATACCAGTGAGTGCAGTTTAGCTGATAAATGGCTCTGCTTTAACCACAGCAGTGTCAGTGCTTGCAATATTTCCACAGGGACCTACCTGTACAAACAATATTTAAATGAAGAGGCTGCTGACCCAGATTGCAGCCTCTAGATGCTACTGGAAAAATAGGAAATGAGCACCACAATAATTGAAGTAAATAATTGAGCATCCTACAGGTTAGAATGAGGTTCTTGCAGTGTGCTTATCCCCTGCAAATTAATTTTGTCCTATTTTAAGTCTGATTGCAGAATAGCTTTAATTTTTATCACCCCATAAATAGTATAAAATAGGTTTTATTGGTGCCACAGTCTCTTTTTGCAGGGAGATAGTCTTGTAACCATTGGATGCACCAAAGGACAACTCTACTGCTCAGCTACATCTGTGGACATGGAGGGATTAAATTTCTGCAAGCAGAGCTGCCAGCAGTGTATTTCTGCGGTGTGCACATTTTCAAGGCAAGATAGGTCTCTCTGAAGAAAGAAAACAAAGTATTACCCAGGGGTGTTTGGGACATTTTTAAGAAATTGCCTTTTCTTTGATGAAATGCAGTTTCATCAAAACATTTTTTTTTATTATTTTTCTTGAAGCAAACTAGATATCAATTTTCTCAGAAAAGGCATTTGAGCACAGACAGGATTTCTTGTAGAATTGAAAAGAGATGGGGATAAGGGACACAGAGCCACCATCCCCTATTTCAAAGAGATAGGAGGCTCTGAATTTTGTATTCCCAACAGAAACAGGTAAATTGGAGTGGTCTAGGTGCCACAAGGAAGCAACATGTTCCACCACTTGCTTTCCTTGCTCCACAGTTTTTGTTGGAACCAGTTTGCAAAGGGAGCTCAAGAGGCACCTGAGGTCCAACCATGTCCCCTTGAGAAAGTGGCTGAACCATTCAGGGGCTGAGATCCTGAAATGTTTTGGGAATTTCTTGGATTTTTTTTTTTTCAAAACATGTTAGAATTTTCCTTCCTTCCTTCCTTCCTTCCGCCACTTCCTTCCTTCCTTCCTTCCTTCCTTCCTTCCTTCCTTCCTTCCTTCCTTCCTTCCTTCCTTCCTTCCTTCCTTCCTTCCTTCCTTCCTTCCTTCCTTCCTTCCTTCCTTCCTTCCTTCCTTCCTTCCTTCCTTCCTTCCTTCCTTCCTTCCTTCCTTCCTTCCTTCCTTCCGCCACTTCCTTCCTTCCTTCCTTCCGCCACTTCCTTCCTT
Organism: Zonotrichia albicollis; assembly: GCF_047830755.1. Classification (NCBI taxonomy): domain Eukaryota; kingdom Metazoa; phylum Chordata; class Aves; order Passeriformes; family Passerellidae; genus Zonotrichia; species Zonotrichia albicollis. The sequence goes on from NC_133823.1 coordinate 4,612,623, forward strand.
CCTTCCTTCCGCCACTTCCTTCCTTCCGCCACTTCCTTCCTTCCGCCACTTCCTTCCTTCCTTCCGCCACTTCCTTCCTTCCGCCACTTCCTTCCTTCCTTCCTTCCTTCCGCCACTTCCTTCCTTCCGCCACTTCCTTCCCTCCTTCCTTCCTTCCTTCCTTCCGCCACTTCCTTCCTTCCGCCACTTCCTTCCTTCCGCCACTTCCTTCCCTCCTTCCTTCCTTCCTTCCTTCCGCCACTTCCTTCCTTCCTTCCTTCCTTCCTTCCTTCCTTCCTTCCTTCCTTCCTTCCTTCCTTCCTTCCTTCCTTCCTTCCTTCCTTCCTTCCTTCCTTCCTTCCTTCCTTCCTTCCTTCCTTCCTTCCTTCCGCCACTTCCTTCCTTCCTTCCGCCACTTCCTTCCTTCCGCCACTTCCTTCCTTCCTTCCGCCACTTCCTTCCTTCCTTCCGCCACTTCCTTCCTTCCGCCACTTCCTTCCTTCCTTCCGCCACTTCCTTCCTTCCTTCCTTCCTTCCTTCCTTCCTTCCTTCCTTCCTTCCTTCCTTCCTTCCTTCCTTCCTTCCTTCCTTCCTTCCTTCCTTCCTTCCTTCTCTTCCTTCTCTTCCTTCTCTTCCTTCTCTTCCTTCTCTCTCTTCCTCCCTTTCTTTCTTTTTCAATCTTTCTCTCTTCCTTTTCCCTTCCCTTTCCCTTTCCTCCCTTCTTCCCCTCACTTTATCCCACAATTAATGGTTTTTTTGGGCTTTTCTCCACACACAGACATATTATTTTTCAAATCCCACTTTTTTTTTTTTTGCCAAGACAGAAGAGCTGCTTCCTGCCCTGCTCTGATATTAACTGCTTGGTTCCTCAGGTTTGATCCCATTGTTGCTCCCTGCACATAAATCTTGTTTAGTCAATAGGATTTGCCTGCCTGAAGGAATGCGTGATCAACTGCATAGAGAAGCATAAAATAGATTTTTCTCTTTCACGTCCTTAAAATGTTTTTTTTTTTTGTTGGGAAATAATTCCCAAAGCTCTTTCTGGCTAATATTTCTTTTCCTTCACTGGACTATTTTCTTACACTTTTGGCTTGCTGAAGGATATTAACTGGAATCTCATTTATCAAGTCTTTTGGTCTAAATTTTACTTTTCCTTCTATTTTCTGAGTCTGCTGCACTTTAACATTTATTTCAACATTTTATTTCAACACTTTGGCTCGATGCTTTCTCTCTCAAGAAGTTTGAATCCTTGATTCAGACAGGCTGAGCAGTCCAGCACACATTGAAGAAATCTGGCAATATTCCAGAAATCCTTAGAGTATTGCAATATGAGATGGAATATTGCAGGCAAACTGGAGAACCCACAGTGTAAAACCCTCAGAAGTCTTTAATGACTATGAAATAGATTCAATAACCTGGCCAGAGGGGACGCTTCCTCCAAACATCCTTTTCTGTCACTTGCTTGGTTATGTCACTTCTTAGGGCATCTATCTCTCTCTAAGTTTGAATGTTGACAATTATTTTGAAAGTGTTTAAGCCCTTGAGCTGAGAGTTTGCAGGAATATGTTGCATATGTTAATTATACTTTTTAAAAAATTTCAGAATTTGACTTCTATTAGTTCATCTTTTGGGCAGTGGCCAACACCATAACTTGTGCAGCAGGAGAGGGAAAAATTAGATTTTACATTTATCCCTATTTCATTGCTTATTTCAATGCTGCCCTCACAGTTTTGTTTTTTCCTGAATCCTTTCTCTTCACAATAAATTAATTCACATTAGATGACAGTGCTCAAGATGTCTCCCCACCTCTGACTTAGGCCATGGCTTTATAATATTCCCAGCCTTAAAACCTTTCCCCTCTCTGAATAAATCTTGGCATTTTGTTTTCTTCTTGATCCCTGCTGTGCACTGAGCAGATGTTTTCATGGAGTGGTCTTCAGTGACAGCAAGATCTTTTTTTTGAATAATTACAGTTAATTTATAACTCAGCTATGCATATGAGCAGCTGAATTGTCCTTTCCAGCATGTGTCTCCTCAAATTTATCTGCAGTGAATTTCATCTGTCATGAATGTTGTGCAGCGAGTTCAATCTGGCCATCTAGAATTCTCCAAAGTCTTATTTAGTCTTGGCCAATCTAAATTACGTCACATAAAATGCATTTTTCCTGGAACAAAAAAATTTTTAAAAAATTGTTGCTGAAGGCCTTGTTCCAGATTATTTATGATATTTTTTGATATTTGTCTCAGCTGCTGCCTCGATTTTGCAAGATATTTTTCATATCAAAAAGAAAGTAGAAGCCATCCTCCAAGGAGTTCGGTTTTGAGGCAAGGGATCCACAATATAACCGAAATATTCAAGGTGATCATTAACTACAATTTGCTAAAATAAAGTAGTTTTTTAAAGCATAACTACATAATTGTTGATGACTTTTGGTAATAAATCCCCAACTGTTCACAGTTACACTTCAGGTTACTCAGTGTCCCTGTAGGAACATTACAGAGCTTCATTCTTTTGTGGGTTCCTTTGACAATTATCCATGAAATGTGACTATCAAGCCTCACTCTTTTTTATCTTTTTACCAGTTTTTAACCCCAGGCAGAACCTTACCCCATGATAGATGACTTTCTTAAGCAGCTTTGTGTAAGGAATGCTGTTAAAAGCTTTTTAATAAATAATGTTAACTGCTTCTCCTCTCACCACTCCTTTACTAACATCCCCAGGCTCAGACCCAGCAGTCAATCCCTATTGAGCAGAACATTTTGTCATGAGCTAAAAACTAAACACACATCCCAGAGTTTGGTGGGGGAGAATTGTATTTGTGGGGGTCCTAGATGAAGGAAAGAATGTTGAATCTGACTCCAAGTTCTTAGAAGGGTAATTTATTATTTTATGATACTATATTATGTACTATATTATTATATTATTTATTAGTATATTATTAAAGAATGCTATACTAAACTATACTTAAGAATACAGAAAGGATACTTACAGAAGGCTAAAAAGGTAATAATGAAAACTTGTGACTCTTTCCAGAGTCCAACACAGCTTGGCCCTGATTGGCCAACGAGGCAAAACAATTCACAAGAAACCAATGAAACAATCTCCTTTTGGTAAACAATCTCCAAACACATTCTAAGGCAGCAAAACACAGGAGAAGCAAATCAGATAATTATTATTTTCCTTTTTCTCTGCGGCATCTCAACTTCCCAGGAAAAGAATCGTGGGCAAAGGGATTTTCCCAGAAAATATGACTGTGACAGAGGAGACCTGGATTTCCCCATGTTTCCAGCTTTGCTGAACAGGTGATTTGCAGAGCAGATTAAGCTGAGCAGGGACTTGGACATCCAAAGTATTCTTTATTATGTTATCTTAATCTCTCAGCCTTCTGCCTTCATCTCTTTTTTTCATCCCAGCCACCTGCTGTGTGTGTAATCCATGGATTGGAATTCTCCTGGGTTGCTGAGCACTTTGTAACCTGCCTGCCCCTTTGTACAAGGAATCACCCACCCCCACTTGGTTTCCTAAAGAAATGCTGTAGATGTGTTTAGTAAAGTAGTAGCAGCCTTTCCAGTTGTTGAAGATTGCAATGCAAGATGTTGTCGATTACCATCTGTATGGCAGATTATCTTTGTCAAGTGGGCAGTTTGCCTTATCTCTGTCTTTGAGTGACCACATTCACACCTCCCTCGGGAGGGGACATTGCTGATAACAGCTATTGAATGTCACTGCATGGCTGATAAGAACTGCAGCATCCCATTGGGAGATGCTCCGCCCATTGGGAGGAGCCAAGCATTCCTACCCAGATATAATCCAGAGGTTTTGAGACACCAGCACGGCTTCTCCACTGGATTCCCCAGAGGAACAGCAGCTGCCTCTCCTTCCGAGAGAGGAAGGATACATCCTTCTCTACAGGATCCTGCTCCAGCAGAACCAGCCCTGACACTGCAGGAGGGCTGAGCCACAATTCCAATGGGACTGCCACCAACACCCTGACCCACAGGGTGTCAGGTTGGGTTCTGACTCTGTTCTAGTGTACTGCATTGTTTATTTTATCCTTTTTTTTTTTTTCTTCCCTATTAAAGAACTGTTATTTCCTGCTCCCATATCTTTGCCTGAGAGCCCCTTAATTTAAAATTTATAGCAATTCAGAGGGGTGGGGAGGGTTTACATTCTCCCTTTCAGGGGAGGCTCCTGCCTTCCTTAGCAGACTCCTGTCTTTCCAAACCAAGACACCAGTAGTTTGGAATGTCAGAGAACTTTCCTGAGTGCTTGGGTGCTGTTTGTGAGGGTAACGTTGGCAGGTTGGGAGGGATGGGGCTGTTCAGCCTGGAGAAGAGAATATTCCAGGGAGATTTTCCAGGACCTAAAAAGATTTCAAAAGAGCTGGAGAGGGACTTTGGACAAGAGATGGAGAGACAGAGAGGACACAGGGAATTGTTCCCACTGCCAGAGGGCAGGGATGGATGGGATATTGGGAAAGAATTCTTCCCTGGGAAGGTGTTGAGATCCTGGCACAGGGTGCCCAGAGCAGCTGTGGCTGCCCCTGGATCCTTGGAAGTGCCCAAGGCCAGGTTGGACATTGGGGCTTGGAGTACCCTGGGATAATGGAAGGTGTCCCTGCTCAGTGCAGGAGCTGTAAGCAGATGATCTCTGATGTCTCCTTCTCTGGCATTCTGTGAATATCCTCATGGAACTGAGATTCCCACATTCCAGCCTTGCATAGCCCTGCTGGAGAAGTGACCGTCCATTTTGCCACAAAGCAGGATGGAAACTGTTCATTTTTCTGTAGCTAATTCCCAATCAGAGGAGGTTTCAATGTGTCACTTGTGCCTGCAATCTAACATTCATGGCAGCCCACAGAGCACCCAAACAGCTTTTAGCTGCAGTTCTGTTTTCTTCCTTCTTTGCTCAATTTATGCCAGACCAATATTCTGCAAAGTATTTCAGTATCTGGCAGCACAGAAGATTGATGTAGATCAGGCTTCTCAGTTTCCCCCATCACCAACTTGGCAATGACAGCCAAAGAGAGGAGCCTTTTACAGCACCGAATGAAGAATAAATCTATACAAATTTAATTAACCTCTGCAGAGCTTATTGAATCCTAACCAAGTTTAGTCACAGTTCTGTAAGTTTGGAAGTGCTTGGCATATTTTTGACTCTTGTACAATAGTTTGAGCTGGCTATATATACAAATCAAATTTGTAAAATGAAATTAATAGTTGCTCTTATTGGGGTTTACTGGGGTAGGAATTGCTACCTACACATACAAGCAAAAAACCCACTTCTGCTATAAATACAGCTTTTATTTATTTTTCTGGAATTCAGATAACTAAAAAGGAGGAAAGCCAAAATCAACCAAGGTGACATGAATCAATGGATGGAAACAAAATAGCAACATTCTTTATTTTTATTCTGACTGGGTTTAACATGGCTGGTGCTCTTTGGGTCCCAAAGATGTCAATGTGAGTTATGTCAGCTCATGCTGAAAGAGTGGATTGAAAATTAGTTGTCTGGATTAATCCACCCCACCTCCTCTGTTTCAAGAGGATTGAGTTAAAAACATCATTCCAGCACTAAGGAGCCCTCAGTGCTGCCTTTGTTATTTATTGTTGTTCAAGGCTGTCACTCCTCCACCTCAGGGTCACTTCCCAAGGCTCCAAAGTAGGATGGGCAGGAGGAGTTTTGGCATTGAAAGGATTGGGTCTGAGAATTTCAGGAGGGAGTTGTGTTGGAGGGAAGTCTGAGGAAGGAATAAAACCACGCTGGAATAGGCAGCAAGGCTTTGCTGAGCTGCTGAGGGGGAAGCCAGGAGGCAGCTCCTTGCAGTGAGGACACACAGACAGGTGTCACTGACATGTTTTATGAAAAATCCTTTCCTTCGGAATTTTCCTCCTGAGAAGCTGGGAGGCCTCAGGAACAAAATGTAAACATTGATTATCTGCTGCTGTGGAATGCAACAGGTGCATCTATGATTGGTCTCATGTAGTTGTTTCTAATTAATGGCCAATCACAGTCGGCTGGCTTGGGCTGTCTGTCTGAGCCACAAACCTTTATTATCATTCTTTCTTTTTCTATTTTCAGCTAGCCTTCTGATGAAATCCTTTCTTCTATTCTTTTAGTATATTTTTAATATAATATATATCATAAAATAATAAATCAAGCCTTCTGAAACATGGAGACAGATCCTCGTCTCTTCCCTCATCCTGGGACCCCTGTGAACACCGTCACAGACAGGCACAAATAACCAAATCCTTATTTTCCACACACATTCTGATCCCTTGCCCAAGCTCTAAGTGAAACACAACTACTTCTGCTGCATTGGTGACTCTTTCTAACAAAGTGGAAAGGAGTTCTTGCACCTGCTTTTCTTCCTCTGCACTTAAATCCTTGTGCAGGTGTTTTTGTCCTTTCCTAGAAGCCCACAGGAAGACTCTTCACCTGTCTGACTTAATTTCTGAGAGTCAGACAGCAAAATAAAATGCTTTAAAGAAGTTTCATGAGGAAGCCAGGTGTGACAAAGGGCCAGAGCTTTAAACAGGATCTCAGGTGGGTGCTTAGTATCATGCCCTTAGTACCAGCCCAGATTCTGGCTTTATACCAAAAAGAGGGATTTCTATGGGATAACCCACAGGAACCACAGAGGGGATCCATCAGTCATTGCCCATCCAGTGTTGTCATCCCAAGGGGAAAAACAAGGTTCTTTTCCATTAAAAAACACTTTAAAAACATTGTTGTCACCTCTCTCCTCAGGAGTTTAAGGGAACAAAGTATTTATACTTTTGAAGGTGGTCTGAGTGGACAAAGCCCTGAATGAAAATCAGGCCCTGAGGGTTTCACACTCAGTTTCTGGGTCTGCCACCCACCTTCCTCATCTGCCTCTCCACTCTCATTGTGGATCTCTCTCTCTCTCAAACAACATATCTCTTTATCATTATGCTTTTATCAATTTTATCAATCTCTTTATCATTATGCTTTTTTTGCAGACATTTAAGTTCCTCTTACTGATTTCTTTGAGTAAGATTTAAAGAGTAAAATAAGAATGTATTAGAGCTGTAGGGTTTTCTTTTCTGAATTTTCACCATTAAAAATACCACATGTTCTTTCTTTTTAAACAAATTTTCCACTTTCTTATTTCCAGTACCTGAAAGGAGCTTGCAAGAAAGCTGAAGGAAGACATTCTATAAGGGCATGGCGTGACAGGACAACAAGGAATGACTGCAAACTGAAAGAGTAGATTTAGATGGGATATTGGGCAGAAATTCTCCCCTTTGAGGGTGGGCAGGCCCTGGCACAGGGTGCCCAGAGCAGCTGTGGCTGCCCCTGGATCCCTGGCAGTGCCCAAGGCCAGGCTGGACAGGGCTTGGAGCAACCTGGGATAGTGGGAGATGTCCCTGCCTATAACAGGAGGTGAAACAAGATGATTTCTAAGGTCCTCTCCAACAGAAACCATTCTATGGTTCTGTGTTTCCATGCTTTTTACAAAGATTCATCATAACTTTACTATTTTTAAAAATCTAATATAAAGCATATTATTTTGCCACTCATGAACTCACTTGTTTTCTCCAAAGGGATGTAAGCTCAGAATATCTAAAAGCCCTTGTAAATCCCCAGAGTAAATATCATGGTCAAAAAGTTCATTTCTTTGCCACGCTGTGACTTTCTGCCATATAGTGAAAGGTCAAATGTGCAGCAGATTTACTGAGGCCAGGACAATATCCTCATAAATTTTGCCTCCCTCCTGTAAAGGGCCAGATACCTGCCTTAATTTTCTATTTTTCACACCTTCATAAAATATATAAATGTACTAAAAGACAGGTAGACTTTATGTCCTCTAGTTTATAATATCCTTAAAAATAGAAACAAAAGCAAACCCCACAGCCCTTTGAAAGGGAAGCACTTCACTGCACATGTTTGTCTTGGTGCAGAGACAGGAGAGGAAGAAATGAGATAAATAATGATGACATGATGCTCTTTGTGGAAAGCGTTCAGATGCTGTGGAGATGATCTTGACTTTGATATAAAAGACTCCAAAGCAGAAGAAAAGTGATTTTGGATTAGTCCCAAAATTTCAAGTCTACTTGCGAAGAACAGACAACACTTGCTTCCCCTTTTAACTTGCAAACACTGATTTCTGGAGCTGCTGCTCACATCGCACCGAGTTCCTCTTCTCTGTCTGATCAGAAATGGAAAACTCTCAGTGCTGAAATATCTTCTTTCAGACCATCAGCTGGCAGAAGCCATCCATTGTCCATTACACACCTCTTTGCACCAGCTGAGCTCCTGACCACAGATGTGTTTTCCTGGCAGTGAGCAGGAAATGAGCATTCAAGTGGAGCAGTAACAGCTCTCTATCAATTATTCATGAGAAGAAGAAGAAGAAGAAGACAGAAGAAAAAAAAGTCAAAAAGGAAAAAGATGAAGAAGAAGAAGAAAAAGATGAAAAAGAACAAAAAGGAAAGAGGAAGAAGAAAAAGAAGAAGAAGAAGAAGAAGAAGAAGAAGAAACAGAGGAAGAAGAAGAAGAAGAAGAAGAAGAAGAAGAAAGAGGAAGAAGAAAAAGAAGAAAAAAAAAGAAGAAAAAGAAGAAAAAGAAGAAGAAAAAGAAGAAAAAGAAGTAGAAAAGGAAGAAGAAAAAAGAATAAAGAAAGAAAAAGAAAAAGACAAAAAAGAAGAAGAAAAAGAAGAATAAAGAAAGAAGAAGAAAAAGAAGAAGAAGAAGAAGAAAGAAGAAAAAAAAGTCAAAAAAGAAAAAGATGAAGAAGAAGAATAAGAAGAAAAATATGAAAAAGAAGAAAAAGGAAATAGGAGGAAGAAGAAGAAGAAGAAGAAACAGAAAGAGGAAGAAGAAAAAGAAGAAGAAAGAGGAAGAAGAAAGAGAAGAAGAAAAAGAAGAAGAAAAAGAAAAAGAAGAAAAAGAAGAAGAAAAGGAAGAAGAAAAGGAAGAAGAAAAGTAAGAAGAAAAAAAGAATAATGAAAGAAAAAGAAAAAGACAAAAAAGAGGAAGAAAATGATGAAAAAGAAGAATAAAGAAAGAAGAAGAAAAAGAAAAAAGAAGAAGAAAAGGAAGAAGAAAAAGAGGAAAAAGAAGAAGAAGAAAAATAAGAAGAAAAATATTAAAAAAAGAACAAAGGAAAAGAAAAAGAAAAAGAGAAAACAGAAAAGGAAGAAGAAAAAAGAATAAAGAAAGAAAAAAAGAAAAAGAAGAAGAAAAAAGAATAAAGAAAGAAAAAGAAAAAGACAAAAAAGAAGAAGAAAAAGAGGAATAAAGAAAGTAAAAGAGAGAAAAAGAGAAAGAAAAAGCTACATTGTCCTATTCATAGAATGTCTTAACTTTGGATACCAGTGCGGCACAGGGAGGCAGGAGTGTCCACACTGCATTTCTCCTGATTAGGGGAAACAGATTCAGCATGGCTCAGAGCCTTTGGTGACTCATTTTTCATTCCATATGTGCACTCATGTGCTTCACTCACCCTTAGTCCAGCTGGAAAGGATGTGGAGAGAGGAGAAATCCAAGCTAATGTTTGAAAACCCTTGAATGTAGAATAAGCTAAACCCGTGTTTTCTGTAATTGGAGGACAACACAGGTTATGTGTCATAGTTTGGGACCAAGAGGCAAAAACTGGCTCTGTAATGGAGCTGGAGATCTTTTCTTTGCAATGACAAAATTCCTCCACTTGCTTACAAACTCTTTGTGTCATTAGATACTTGATTTTCAGCTTGCATAGAAACACTACTGCTCATGGTGCTTCCAAATAAAACAAGATCTCAGGCAAGAAAAATTCCTTCTTTTGGCCAAATGGAGAAAAAGCCTCAAAAGCTTGACATGATTTTGTGTAAAATAATACAGGGGCTGCTTGAAGCCAGTCAGAGATTTCAAAAGCCAAAAGTAAAGAAAAACACTAAAAGTTAAAATGCGGGTGAGGAGGGCATGAAAATGTAATTTATCACCTACTTATGAAGTTTGTTACATGAACATCAACACCAGGTAGGTTTCTTGCATATATTCCTCATCTTGTAGCTCAGTGCACCAGGATACTGGCACTTCCCAATATATCAAATATAGACCCTCGTATTTTGCAGTAATGGTCATTACTCTGGGCTGTTGTGCAAATAGGTCTGAATGGATCCTCTAAAATCCCACTTTAAACACTGCCAGGAAATGAGGAATGTGTGATCCAGTTGCAGGAAGAGCTGGGGAAAGGAAAATGTATTATCCAAATATGCATTTAGCTCAGAAGGGGAACTGAATACTCCCAACCCTTGTGAGCAATACCACGAGATTAACTCACTGCGGGCTGTCAAGGGCTTGTCAATGTATAATGTTTAATTATATATATCTTATGTTATAATTACACCTCGTTAGAAGCTTGGCTTGTTCCATTGTCAAGGCACACTAATAATTGCCTTTGCTAGATAAACCACAACCAAACACAAAATACCTATTAGGATGATTATCTTTGTAAGTAGAAAAGAATTAGGCTCAAATTAGGTTTGTTTCCTTTTTCTTAAGGCAGCTAATTATTTAATTTTCTTCTGCTTACTTTACCAGGGTTTTGTTGAGGATAAACATATTTTCTGTCCTGGCTTTTAGCCAGCAAAAGGAAGAAGACGGAGGGTAAAAGGGGAGAGAACCTTACTCATTGATTTGTAGCCTTCATTGCATAAAGGCATAATAATTATCTATTCCTTTGTTCTGCATTCCTCAGGTAGGAAAAATAATCATTCCTAAGAAACAGGACTGCCACACCTGGTGACAGAGATCCAGTACAACCACTGCTGTTAGCTCTCTCTCATTAATAACTACAAGATTCCTGTCTGAGCCTAATTAATTTAATTTTCCATATGTTGGAACTTCTCCCAGTTTCCTTTTGTTACTCAAAGTGCCATAACTTGGGATTGATAGTTTGTTTTCTAGTGCTTCTTAGTCACATTTTAAAGAAGAAAGGCACTTTTATTCTTAGGCCCTTTATTTAGAAATGTAGTGTTTAGTTTCCATTCCACAAGTAAGAGATGGAGAGAGGCTGATCCTTAACTCAGGTGCTCTGCCCTCCTGCTCTGAAATAGTCTTAGTAGAAACTGAAGATAAAATTTCCATTTACAAAGTGGAATATTATTATTCAGTACTTTTTTTTTTAATAGTACAGGGGTAGCAGTGACCTCTGGAAATAGTAGAAAATGAAAATAAAACTTTCATTTACAAAGTGGAATATTATTATTCATTACTCCTTTTTTTGTTTTTTGTTTAAGTACTCCTTTTTTGTTTTTTAATAGTACGGGGGCCCTTCAGGTGTGTTAGATCTTGTGTAAAGTCACAAAGACTCATCTGGTCCTCAGTGGAAGTTATTGAAACATTCCATTTTTCTTGGGTTTTTGCTTCACAGGAATTGCACTGTTTGGCACCAGACACAGACCTGATCCTTTTTCTAGCTGGAATTCTCAGCACAAAGTCTCTCACACCTGTCCAAATGCTACTGAGAGCCTAAAATAGAAGCACCGAGGTCACATCTGTTCTGCACACAGAGAGGAATGGGTGGGAACTTCAAGGCAATGGGAACGAAAAGGAATTTGTCAGTATTGTGGTGGCCACCGGTGGGAACTCTGCCTGCCAGCAGGGCATCACAATAAAACCAAAACTCTTCAAAAACCCCCTCACCATATGTGGGTTTATCTAAGCCATGTCCTTACAGAGGAGTCATGGAGGAAGAAGTGCAAATAAGCAACAGCAACGTTTTGGCTTCGTCACTGGAGTTTTTGGAATAATTTACTGCATAATTTTTATAAGTAGCAAGGTTCAGCCCCTCCACTTGTCTGGAGCTTTTCCACTGGTAGGATGGTGCCTGGATGGCATAGTAATGGTCAGCTGAAAGGGGAATAATTAGTATTGACTCTATGATTACAGGAGGTTTATATTATATTGCATTATATTATATTATATTATTATATTATATTATATTATATTATATTATATTATATTATATTATATTATATTATATTATATTATATTATATTATATTATATTATATTATTTATAACTCTTACATAGATAGTCTGATACAGTTTTGCTGTAATTGGTTAATCTATCTAAACACCAGCTACTGTCTAATTAAGAAACAACTCTTTGGTAGACAATCTCCATAACACATTCTACAACAGGTGCAGCAAGTGGAGATAATAATTGTTTCTCATTCTTTTCTCTGAGCTTTCTCACAGCTTCCCAGGAAAATCCTGGGAGTGAGCTGTCTCTCTCTGTTCAGAGGATATGTGATTACTACACCTGGAAACCAGTACTGCTGAGTGACTGGGAGCCAGCAGCTCAATGGGGACAAGGGAGAGCTTGGAGTGAAGCCTCAGGTGGGGTCTTTGAATGGCTCTGGTGTGGGGATTAAATATATGGAATATAAATGGGAACCAGGCCACAGCAGGTGTAAGGTGGGATATTGTATTTGTGGGGTGCCCAGATGAAGGAGGGAATGATGAATCTGATTCCGTGTTCTCAGAAGGCTAATTTATCATTTTATGATACTATATTATATTAAAGAATACTATACTAAACTATACTAATGAATACAGAAAGGATACTTACTGAATATTAAAAAGATAATAATGAAAACTTGTGACTCTTTCCAGAGCCTTGACACAGCTGGGCCCTGATTGGCCAAAGAGTCAAAACAATTCACATGAAACCAGTGAAACAATCACCTGCGGGTAAACAATCTCCAAACACATTCCAAAGCAGCAAAACACAGGAGAAGCAAATCAGATAATTGTCGTTTTCGTTTTTCTCTGAGGCCTCTCAGCTTCCCAGCAGAAAACTCCTGGGCAAAGGGATTTTTCCAGAAAATATGACGGTGACAGTGGGACCGAAGAAGAAGGAATGGTGCCTGAGATTTATTTTAATTGGATCCTCCCTGTTTGCTTACTTAGCAGAATATTGGACATGAAAGCTCAGTCTCTGTAGAAATGTTGGGAGACCCAAGTGAGTGGGGGTGGCAGAAGAGGGAGGGATCTCTGACTTGGTCAAACCCATCCCTGTTGTATTTCTCCCCTCCTTTGCACTCTGTAAAAGCACACTCAGGTTTTCCTCAGGAAAAAATCCTCAAATTTAGGCCCCAAATTTATAGAAACGAAGATGTAACTACATTTTGCAGAGAGTCTTGTCCTTTAACAATCAGATTTGATGATCCTAAAGGTCATTTCCAACCTTGATCCATGCCTCCATGATGCTGCAGCCACATTACAACAGGGCAGCTCTTGTGTCTCAGATCTTGGCGTGGCTTTGCTGTCCTCCCCTGAATTCCTGCAACACCAAAACCTTGTTTGCCAGGAAGGAAAATATCAGGAAGTGATAGAGCAGGACAAACCCTCAGGAGGACAGAGAGCTGCAGGATAAATTTGGGGGCAGCATGGGCCTTCTTTGCCAACAAACAGCCACTTTTTATGAGACAGTCCTATTAAATAATGATGACTCACTCTCCAGACAGTAATTTATTTATATGCCTTCTTTAATGGTTTGCAAATCACTGCTTTAAAAAATGTCCAGCTGGAAGACAGGGAGGCTTGGGAGACAGGGAATCAGCTTGATAGAGAATCAGATTAAATAAAAATGACATGGAATTTGACAGCCAGGACACGTGGTTGGAAATAAAAAACACAACCATCCCCCAAGCAGAAATGCAGCCTCATTGCTGGGACTGGTTGCTGTAGCTTGAGATTCCAGGTTTTTACTGGATCCAGCAGGACAAAAACATTGAGGAAGATGGGAGCAGGAAATGAGACGTTGGCTGATATTTAGTGACAGCATTTCTTCCAGTCTGAAACATTGATGAGCTTACATTTTTTCAGGCCAGAAGGGATTACTTTGATACCATAGTCTGAATTGGAAAACATAAAAAGAAATGCTTTGCCTTGTAAGAACAGACCAGTAGAACCAGTAAGAGACAGTAGATACTTTTAAATTATAATTAATATTGGAGAAATGGGTCTGGTTAACACACAGAAAATGAGCATATCAACCACAGGGGAGGTTTCAGTGCAGGCTGTAGCAGGTGTGACAGCCAGGGTTTGGTATCTGGACTGGCAGGAAGGTAAGGACAAGTGGAACAGACAAGGCTAAAATTCCTGTTTGATTTCTAATTCTGCCACCAAGGATGCCCCATGCCTGTGTGCCTTCAGTCCCCCAGGAGCGTGTGGAGGGTAATGCACTCCTCATAAGGTCCATTCAGTGTCGTGGGTAGTGATGCCTTAAGTTTCAGCTTTCATATTTTTCAGATTCTATGCCACCTTGTTGTGGAGCTCTGAGCTTCATTTGAAGTGTTAGCAAGTTCTCTCCACAGGTTGTCAGACAAAACAATCCTTTTCCAGCTTGAGAAACAAGGGCAACCATTAGAAACTTCAGGCCCAAACAGCACAAACAACTGTGAATGGAAGAGAGCAGACAGGGCGGATGGGACTTCATAATCTAAAGATGTAATTGGGCAATTAACTCCAATATGCAAATGGACCAGAACTTATAAAAGTGAGACACCCCATGACCAGTTGTCCATTTTTTTGACCATTTTGGGTCCATCTTGGGTGCAGCCCTGGCTGGGCTCTTGTGCTGCCCAAGGTAGATCCATTGAGGCCTTTTGACAAATCCCTGCTTTATTCTTTAACTCTGCCTAGTATTTTTCCAGATCAGCCTCTCAAGGCATCAGTACAAACTGCTTTGTAGAGGGCCAATGTGGGGATTACCAAGAGTCTGACTCAGTTTTAAAGATGATGGAACTGAGTTTTAAACACACTAATGGTGCATTTAAAAATCTCCCCTTAATTGCAATTAAAGCATTTTAGGTGATGCTCTCTGCCACTGTCCCAGGCAGCTCCCCCATTCCCCTCATGCCTGTGACATCCTGGACATTCGTGCAGCAGCTCTGCAGCCTGGAACAGCTGAGCTCCTCTTGGCACTTTGCTTTGAGATGTTTATTAACTGCAATAGAACCTGGGATTTTTGATCCTACTTCCATATCTGAGCAGCTGCCTTAATCTGTGCCTGGGTGCGCAACCTGCATTCTGAGCTACGCTCCCTGTCTGGAGCTGGTTGTTAAAGCCCACATGGGAATTTTATTGTTTGCTGAACAGCAGAAACTTGGCCAACTCCCTTAGAATCACAGACTCACTTAGACTGGAAAATACTTATAAGAACATAGAGTCCAATTTTCACCCAGCACTGCCAAAGCCACCACTAACCCCTGTCCCCAAGCGCCACATCCACATGGCTTTTAAATACCTCCAAGGATAGGAACTCCACCACTGCCCTGGGCAGCTGTGCTGCGGCTGGACAACCCTTTCTGTGAAGAAATTTCCTCTATATTTTCCCTGGCAAAATTTGAGCCTATGTCCTCTTCCTTGTTACTTGGGAGAAGAGACTCCTTGTTACGATCTCAGGGAGTTGCAGAGAGCCACGAGAAGCTCCCCAATCCTCCTTTTCTCCAGGCTCAGCCCCTTTCCCAGCTCCTCAGCTGCTCCTCACTCTCTTTAGATGATAAATTACAGCTGTTCTTGCAACCTGGCCAAACACCAGGGCTGTCTATGCCCCTCCTTTGAGGGGGCAGATGTTTCACTGCAGATTTAAGCAGAGCCAGCCCCAGCCCACCCTGCCCAAGCTCTCAGCTGGCTGGACATGAGCCAGCCCTGTCAGGAACCACAGAGCTCCAGGCCATGCATGGCTGCTCTCCTGCAGATGCACTAATGTGGTTATGCAACTTCTGGTGGGGAGCAGAGAGGGGAGCTCAGGCCCTGGTGAGTGTTGACATCACCACAGTTTCTCCTCCAGTGTTCACACACTGATGTTTCCCTTAGTCTGGGGTTTCCAGAAAGCTCCTGAGATGCTTCAGTCTGAGAAATCCAAACCCCTGCATTTTATCCCTCTCCCAACCACTGACATTGAAATCCCAATGCCTTGGCTGACATTCTCTGCATGTTCATTTTTTTAGGGGTGTCCTCAGCTCCTCTGAGGATTCAGAGGTCCTTTCATGGGAAGTTAAATGCAAATGGAAATAATGACTCATTATTAAGAGAATTCTCCTAATTCCAGGATATTAAAGGAGCACAGACTGCTGTAATTCCCACAAATTAATGTTTTCCATGTTTTTTCACTTGTCAAGAGGACAGGGTAACACATCAATTAAAAAACCATTTTTTGGTAAATCCAGAGACAAAAAAATCAATTGATGCTGTGGATCTGGGCCACAATCTGCTTCCAGGTGACCACCTTGTCCCTGGGTAAGTGGTTGTCCTGATGGAAATCATTGCCTATCTTTACCTTTGCAAAACTTGCCACCTAATCTTAGGAAGTTGTGTGCTTTTAAGTGTAAACTGGATGCACCTCTGGAATTAGCTCATGCTGTCCATTGGCTATAGAAGGGGCACAGGTACTTGGCTTTCACTAAACACCTGCCCTAAATATCTGTGAAGTGATTTTGAGCTTTAGATTTTGGCAGGCATTGGTGACTTTTGCTGCTGGACATGGATGTGACACAGGGCTCTGATGTGCCACTGAATTCAGGCTTTTAAAAATTACCATTAACATTTGATTAAATACTCTTGCTGCCAAAAATAATTACAACAAAATTAGAAGGAAATCCTAGGATCTTCTCACATCATTTCTTTGCTCCTGTGACTCTAAACCTGTGGTTATTTGTGCTGAATTTTTGCTGTGAATTTCAGGGACAGAGAAGCATCCACTGTGCAAAATGCTGTGTAAAACCTGTTTTACACATTGGCTAAGTCAGATCTCTGTCAGCTCTGTGTTTCTTCCATGCAGTGATCCATCCCAGACCTCAGCATAACTCGATTAATGCTGCATTTCTTCGGAACAATTTCCATCAGCAATTCACATCAGTTGGCTGCAAAGTGTTCCATCAATAAATCCTCACCCAATTCCTGATTTATTAAGTAGAGAAACATCTGGATTTGGGGCTCAGGTGTGTATTGGAAGGCAGGGCAGTGTGTGGAGGCAGAGCTCCATCAGGAAGGGCTGCGTGCGCTGCAGCTGGGGGTGGGATGCCCTGGAGATCTGGGATAATGCTGGTGACAGCGCCCTTGGAAAGTGCCTGAATGGAGATGAGGGTTTGTGGAGGGGCTGGCTCCTCCCTGCTGCCTTTTTGTGCAAATTCACACACCCAGCACCACACAGTGCCCAAAAATAGTGACCTTTCAAGGTGCAACCCAATCTTTCTCATTACAATTATTGCACCATGTGCTGTTATCCTCAATTTTCTGCTTTTCTGCCTGCTCCTATCTTTTTATTTTCTCCCTGCTGTTCTCTTCTCTGTGCCTGGATGGCTGTGGAGAGCATTCAGTTCCACTTAGTTGTGATTTCAGGGAAATCCTTCCTGACGTGCAGAAGCAGCATGGTTGGGGATTTTGTTCCCTGTCCTTTTTCTGAAGTGCGTGCATTCCCTTGCACACTGCTCTGTACACAGGCTTTGCTCCTCAAGAGACAGGAAGGAATATTGTTTTGGTCTCCAGACACTTTGCAATGTCACAAGCTCTTTGTGCAACACATTTAAAATTTAGCAGTGAGGAAAACGAGGAGATGTGTAGGATGGACTATGCAACGCAGCAAGGATTTCTTTTCCATCTTACATATGAGCTCCTGTATAATTTAATTATTATTTTTCTATTCTCTCCCCTTAGCTGAAGGTTTCATATCAACATCACAGCACCATTCAAGTCCTGCTTGCTGAGACAGCTTTCATTTGGGGTCAGAGTCAGGAATTCAGTGATTTTCTCCTGTGTAAAACCACAGTGAAGAGGGAATTGCAGTTCTTCAGCCTTGGCTCTTTTTCCTGGGCTCCCTTCTAGAAATTTTCTCAAGAAACTTGCAATTGAGGAGCCTGATGGATATCTGCTAATACATTCTTGGTATATGTCTTAAAATTTAAACAAGACAAGTAGTTTTAAAAAATGGCTTATTGATAAATTAAATTATCTCTTCCATTGGAATGACCTGTTTTTAAAAATATAGAAATTAGACTGTGGAACCTGATGTGGTGGAAAATGGTCAAGGAAAGACTCGAGTTATAAAAATCCCAGTGAATAAGCACAGATTGCTGCTGTTGAAAGGTATTCTCGACCTGATATTTATAATTGCTGCAACATTCAGTAGAAATTTATCTTCCCTTCTCCCCCTCCAAGCAAATTAAAGTATTATTTTCATCCACATCCATGGAACTGGTTTGTTTTATTTTCACTTTGATAGATATTTTTTCACTGCTCCTAGCCCTGTTTAAACAAAGCCTATAAAACCCTGAATAGCTGTAAATTCTTTAATTTATCAGGTTACTTACTTGCTTTCAGTCCCTGCCTTCAGCTTCCTTATTATCTACCTGGAGTCTTCTGTGTGCAAAACTTGGTTTAAAAATATGCAGTTCCAGGCAGAAGGATTATGACACTTTTACCCTCATTCTACTAGTCCAGCCCTCATCTTGAGCGCAGTGACATCTCCAGCATTTAGAAAGGGTCTTTTCCTGAATTTTTTTTTGTATTCTCAGTTATCATTTAACTGAGAGGATAGAAAGAATACAAAACTCTATGGAAAAACATAAAAGAAGGATTCCAAGATTTCACAAACCGTTTCATCTTGTTAGGAAAAAATAATATTATTTATTTTTATAAAATAATATAAATTGATTTAACTGGGAAATAAGACAGGAGTCTCAGCAGGTTTATGTTGCTAGTTTATGGTTTGGGTTGTGATAATCTGAAGCTATTCAGCATTGTGGGATGTGTCTCCCATAGACAACCAACAAGTTTTTGGCAAATTACAGAATTCTTAAGGTTGGAGAAGACCCTCATGATCATCAAGTCAAACTTTGACCAAGTACCAGCCATCCCACTAAACCATATTGTGAAGTGCCACACTTTTAACTCACTTTTTAGCCCCCTCAGGGATGGTGAATCCACCACTGCCCTGGGCAGCCTGTGCCTGTGCTTGGCCACTCTTTTAGTGAAGAAATTTTTCTAATATCCAACCTGAACTCCCCCTGGCAGAACTTGAGAACATTTGACCTTGCCCTATGAAATGGCTCATTAGGTGACATCCTATTGGGAAAAATTACTTTCTGTTCCCAGTTTGACCCACACTGGCTCTTCCTTATATCACAAATCAAGGTAGAATTTCTCTTTCCCCACTCACATCTCACTTTAATTTCTTTCTTCTAGCAAACAAGAATTAATATTTTCTGTTTAATATCTTTGCTGAACAGAGCTGGCTAGAAGAGTGTGCGCAGCTCCAGATGAGACAACAGCTGCTTTGGAAGGCACAATTAACATTTCCTGATGGCTCCTTGAAGCATTCAGCCTGAAGCCTCCAGAAGCACATTTGTCTTTTTGATGGCTTTGCCATGTCAGTGCCTCACAGCCATCCCCTGACTGACCAACACATCCTGTCATGTTTTCCTCTCAGCTGTTTGCACTGGAAAACTTGAAGCTTTACTAGATTAATAGTTCCTAATCTCCAAATGTGTGACCTTATCACTTCAATGTGTTAAATCTCATCCCATTTCTGTTATTCCAGTTCTCATTCAATTATTTCAGCAGACTGAGTGCCTCTGTGTCAGTGATGCCTCTTGTCATCTGTTTAATTAGTGTACTCTCGGTTTTGCCAAGTTTATTAGTGAAAGCATTATCAAGACCATTGTCAGCACCCAATACTTGTAATTATCCTCAGAAAATCACTTTTCTTCTTCAGCCCAGTCCGCTGACATCCTCTTAGTGCCTCTCATCCTCTTACTTACCTTGCAGCTATAGTTCCTCCCTTGTTCTTCCACTGAACTTTCTCTGGAACAACTTATTAAAAATTTCACTCATATTTAAATGAGCTAATCTAACATCTGAACCAGCAGTTTCCAGGAGATGAGTGTCTGTGACAACAAAGAGCTCGTTTCCATATCAGTGACAAAGAAGGAAATGCTTTTCCCTTTGTGATATCAAGATTCCTAACTGGTGACATGTGCCACACAGAGCTCCATCCCCTTGGAAAGGCAGCTTTGAGGAGGAGGTTGGATGACACACGTCTTATCTCTGAGGTTCTTCAAAAGGAACTTCTTCCATGATAAAAGAGAATCAGACTTGAGAGACAAGGAAAGGAGGAGAGCTCCAATTTGTGGCTATGAGAACAGATTTCCAGATGGGCTGCACAGTCTCCAGCCTTTCTCCAGGCTGGACAAAGCCTTTCTCCTTGTGTGACTTGGTCTGACCTCAGAGTTGATCTTGCTTTGAGCAGAGACTCCTGATAGTCCTTCCAACCTGAATTTTCATAGCACCCTATGATCCCTTCTTTCTGAAAATGTTATCTGATCTCCAGGGCATCCACAGCACCAGCAGAGAGAAAGGCAGTTCTCCAAAGGCAAAGCTTCCTCCATGAAGACTCAGTTAAAATTCATTGACCTCCACTCGGGGTTTTTGAATAGATATGTTTTCTTATTTGCAGACCTGAGAATGTGATAGAAAGGAAAAGTGTCTGAGTACCTGTTGTTGTTTTTACAGGAGGCTTGTTCATAGTTTTTAATTTTTTTTTCTATTTTCCACACTATAATTTGACATGAAAAGCTCCTTTCACTACTCTGCCTAGAATTGTTACGAAAAAGCTTTCTGCATGTACATGTTCAGAGAGCATAAAATAAAGTGGCCTGAATTGCTGGGAACAAACCTCAAGCTCCTCACAGACACCCAGAACAAACCACTGCGTGCTCATAACACACCACAGTGTCTGCACTCCTTCCCAGCCCATAAACTCTGACATGGAGGGAAAACATGGAAAAATATCACCATGGGACAGGGGGTTGCTGAGGCTGTGATTGCCTGGAGCTAAGGGCTGAAATTTCTTCATGAAACACTGAGACAACTTTTTTTTTTCCTTCTGTCCTGAGGGCAATATTTCACTCTGCAGCTCCTCAAAACAAAAGGCCAAGGAAATATTACAACAAGTCCCCTAGTGATTTTTTTTTTGCCACACAAACCCATAGAGCCCCCATGGTTTTATTCCATTTCCTTTTAAACACCAGCTACTAATGAATAACGGGCAGGTTGAATGTGTTTCATATATGGAGTAGAAAATAACTAGAAGAACAAAACTGCTTAGGCTGTAAAGCCAAATAAGTAAAACTCAGGAAATGCCACAGTTTAAGCTGTTCATGCAACTTGACCTTGACTTTGTTGTGGCTGGGCTCTGGGTTGCAGTTATTGCATTTTATTTTCCAAAGGCACATGTTGCAATTAGGCTGTTTCATTCTGCTTCTCTCTGCCCCCACTAAGAAGTATCACATTTCCAAGAAAGCTCTGCTTATTTTCACTTGGAGTCCTCAAGCCTTCTTGTCCCTCTTGTTTTCAACTTCTGTCCTTCCCCAAAAAATGAAATAAAATTAAATAAATCAATCAACCAACCAATGGAAGTAGGGATAAACTACCCCTTGCATTTTTACTTTTGCTGTGAAATGAGGAGAGCTCAGGGGTGTTGCTGATTTCAATGTGGCCCTTGTGTGAGAAAGCTCTGTTTGGAATTAAGTGGAAGGTGGCAGCAGAAATCTTTATATTGGTACACAGGTCCTCTGGAAAAAAAAAGCAGTGATCTCCATTGGAAAAAAGCAGTGTTCTTCATTGGAAAAAAGCAGGGTTCTCCATTGGAAAAAAGCAGGGTTCTCCATTGGAAAAAAAGAGGTGTTCCTCACTGGAGAAAACCCAGTGTTTTCCATTGGAAAAAAGCAATGTTTTCCATTGGAATAAAGCAGTGTTCTCCACTGGAAAAAAAGCAGTGTTTTCCACTGGAAAAAAAGCAGTGTTCTCCATTGGAAAAAAGCAGTGTTTTCCACTGAAAAAAGTAGTGTTCTCCATCTCCATTGGAAAAACCGCAGTGTTTTCCATTGGAAAAAAGCAGGGTTCTTCATTGAAAAAAACAGTGTTCTCAATTGGAAAAAAGTCAGTGTTCTCCATTGGAAAGAATGCAGTATTCTTCATTGGATAAAAGCAGTGTTTTCTATAGGAAAAAGGCAGTGTTTTCCACTGGAAAAAGGCAGTGTTTTCCATTGGAAGAAAGCAGTGTTCTCCATTGGGAAAAAACCAGTGTTCTTCATTGGAAAAAAGCAGTGTTCTCTATCTCCATTGGAAAAAAATGAGTGGTTTCCATTGGAAAAAAAAGCAGTGTTCTTCAATGGAAAAAAACTCAGTGATCTCCATTGGATTCCTGGGTTCTGGTGCCACTGGGAGGGATTCAGAACTCCAGCAGTGGGGGCTGCTCTGGCGGCTGTGGTAAAAATCTCCTGAGGTTGCAGAGGGTTTCTGACACTGGGAGAGACAGGAATGGACAAGGCCACTGAGTCACAGCCCAGCTCCTTAACTGGAGGCCCATTCTGCCAATTTTCCCTTCTTCATTCCTACATGGAATGATAGAAACATAAAGTCATGGAATGGTTTGTGTTGGATGGGAGCTGAAGGAAAATCCACATCTGTGGTGGTGCTCACAGGGGTCTCAGGACAAGGGAAGAGATGAGAATCTTGACTCTATCTTTCAGAAGACAGATTTATTATTATTATTATATATATATATATAATAATAATATTTTAACTATACTAAAAGAATAGAAGAAAGGATTTCATCAAAAAGCTTGAAAGAAAAAGAATGGAATCATAACAAAAGCTTGTGACTCTCAGAGAGTGTGATTGGCCATTAATTTAAAACAACCACATGAGACCAATCAGAGATGCACCTGTTGCATTCCACAGCAGCAGATAATCATTGTTTTTCTTTTCTTCTGAAGCCTCTCAGCTTCTCAAGAGAAAAATCCTAGCAAAAGGATTTTTCATAAAATATCATAACTACACATTTCCAACCCCAGCCACAGGCAGCAACAGCTTCCCCTACCCCAGGTTTTGCAGAGCTCTGTCCAGCCTGGCCTTGGACACTTCCAGGGATGGGGAATCCATAAACATCAAACACTGGGATTACCCCAGGGATGAGCATGATACAAATTCACTGAGAAATCATCTTACCCTTCTCATCAGACAGTTTATGAACCTCTTGTGAAACTACTTCTCTTAGATTTTTGAAAACAACATTTCTCTCTCCATTAGTTTTCTTTCTTGGCCTTGCAAACCCATATGGAGGGAATTAATTTTACACGGTTATTGTCTGTCAGTTACTACTTTATGCGTCAAGAGGTTTATTTGGAAAATTAGGGTGCTGCTCCTTCAAGCATTAAGCAGATGTTCACTGCTCACAGTCAAGGCAGCCCCCTGAAATCCATTAAATTATTTGTGTGTGGGAGGCTAAACAAACCTGCCTGCATTTGCAGGAGCAGGGACCTCTTAGCTAAAAATAATGCATGTTTTGGATAAAAGTCCAAGATTTCCAGTTAAGACAGCTGGTCCAGAACTTGTCATAGAGATACTGTTTGCTCTTTTTTTTTTAAATTATTTTTATTCAGTGATCTCCAATTAACCCTATAAAGGAAAAAGGGCAGCAGACAGACCTAGACACAGAAATAGCAATGGTAATTTGTCTGTTTGTGTTCATATAACCCCAGCATATGGTGGCTCACCCTCCTCACAATGTTCTCCTCCCTCAATCTGATTAAAATTGACTAAGAAGAGCTATGATTTTTTTTTTTTTGTTAGCATCACATATTAAAAGGTGACAGCTCTATCATATCATAGCACAAACCTTTGCCTGATGCCTGAGTCACACATTTCTCCAGGCTGACAGAATTGTTATTATTCTTACACTTTTGGACACATGTGACCACATTGTAGAGCACATTGATGCTCCAATATGCTTAGGAATTTGAACTACCTGCAGTTTTTTATGTCATTTTGGACATATTTCCATGCTGAGCGTAGACCCATTTAAATTGTTCCTATTAATGACTACCAGTCGTTTTCAGACACTAGAATGCAAGAGTATTTGCTTTTTTTCAATTATTTTTTAGAAATAAGCAAAGAAACAAAGCTTTTTGGTTTTTTTTTTTTAGTTGTGTTTTTTTTTAATGTTTTTTGTTTGTTTGTTTGTTTGGGTTTTTTGTTGTTGTTGTTCAAATATGACCAAAATCACAATCACAATCACAGATTTGTTCGGGCTGGTAGGGACCTTAAATACCATATAGTCTCTCTCCCTGCTATGGGCCAGGACCCTTTTTACTAGGAATTCCACATTTTAAATAATATTTAAAGCTTTTTATTTAATTTAAGCTTTAATATTTAAGCTTTTTTTTTTTTTTAGGGAAACAGGGTGGAAATGGAGCAGATCCCAAATGATGACAGAAATCTGACTGTCGCTCAAAATTGTTTCAAAGCACTCAAGTGCTTTGTGCCTCAGTTTCCTCATTTGCAGAGTAGAAATATTAATAGCAAGGGTTTGGAGACATCCAGGCAAAGGCTAAATTTGTATTTAAGCAGGAGATGAGACTCATGTAACCCCATCTGTGGCTCGATATCCTTTGGAGGTGGGTGAGGAGAGCACAGAGCCTTCCCTCCCCACTCAGGAAGGGCTCAGCACCCTGAGCCAACCCCACTCCTCCTGCACTGCCAGTTCTGGTTTTGGTTTTACCCAGAAGAAAATTTCTAATTTCTGATTTTACCCAGGAAATTTCTGATTTCCTTGATTAGTGCAGCTGAAATGCAGCTGGGAGCCCCTTCTGCTCCCCTCAAGCCATGACAGCACTGAAATCTCTGCTGGTCAGGTTTTTCCAGCCTCATGGTCCCTGTTGAAATCACCTCTTGACTTCTGGCAGTGACAAGAGCTTTGTAAATCTTTTGTTCCAGGGATCCAAACAGAACACACTTCCCCAAACCTTTATATTTATCACAAAGGTCTTCACATCTCTGCAAAATTTTAGCTCCTTCCACAACAAGCTGCACATTCTAATTCTTCATGAACATCAAGTTTCTGGCCCTGGACTGGAATTGCAGATGTAGAAACAATTGGAACAACAAAGAAGACTCCAAAATAAAACCAGAAAAAAAGGAAAAAGAAAGACCATTGTCTTTTCCATGCAGGCTTATTAGACATCTACCCATGCTAAATGATTATAGAGTGAGTGAGTCCTTTTAAATCAAGCACAATTTTTCTCAGGTATTCACTTGTAGGAGATTACAGTAAGAAAATTATGCCATAATTTGACTGTTTGGGCCTGGATGTTGTTTAATGCCTTTGAAGTGAAGGAGGTAGTGAAAGAAGGATTTTGAGAGGGAAAAATAAGAAAACAATAGGAAAAACTGATTAATATTGTCATGACAAAATAGCTTCCTTCAGGGGACAACAAACTGGGTTGATGTACTGTGTGTACCAGAAGCTGAAAAGATTTGTGGAGCTTGGGAATTCAATTGCTGCTTTTTCTGGAGTGATTTTCATATCCTTCTTCTCCCCCACCCCTAGTCAGGAAATCAAATTCATCCAGGGGTTTGGAAACTGAGGTGCTGCCTGCTGAAGCAATTTGTGCTGTAACATTTGTAAAATCCAGGTTGGATGGGGCTTGGAAAAACCTGGGACAGTGGAAAGTGTCCCTGAGCATGGCAGGGGGTGACCTGGATGGCCTTTAAGGTCCCTTCCAACCCAAACCATTCTGCCATTCTATGATTAAATTTTTGATGTGAAGAAGAAAATCTTTCCAAGAACATCTCTGCATATTTCTATTTATTTTAATCTGTTCTTCACAGTCAGTTGACCAAAAATCAGGGCCTTGATTCTGTACAACAGACAAAAAAAAGGAACACTCAATTAGGCAAAGCACTGCAAATGAGGTGGGAAGGACCAAGGGGGAGGCTCAGGCAGTGGATTGTCGGGTTGTTGTGGGGTAGGATGGTCAGGACAGACGGAGGTGAGAGATCTCTGCAGCCAGGTCAGGAACTTGGGGTTCGTTGCAAAGGGCCTGGGTGCAGGGCCCTGCTGGGATTTGGGGTTCATTGCAAAGGGCCTGGGTGCAGGGCCCTGCTGGGATTTGGGGTTCATTGCAAAGGGCCTGGGTGCAGGGCCCTGCTGGGATTTGGGGTTCATTGCAAAGGGCCTGGGAGCAGGGCCCTGCTGGGAGCTGCAGCCACAGCTCAGAGCAGGCCCGAGAGAAGAGAGGGGGAGAGAGGATGAGAGGGTAAGAGAGTAAAAGAGAGCAAAAGGGTAAGAGAGTAAGAGGGGCAAGAGCTAAGAGAGTGAGGTTCCCATTACAATACAATAAATCTTCTGTGTTGAATATTCTAATTCTCAGTAACCAATCTAGTAAAATATACAAATCCTATAGCATTTACATACAGCCTATAAGAATCACTACATTACCATACAGTGCTACCCTAAAAACTCCTCTTTGGGCCCTTTCTGCCAAGCTGGCAGGGTCTGCTCAGACCCTTGGGCCTGTCTGCAAGCAGAGGGTGTTGTTCCATCAAAAGGGGAACCTTCAGTCTGCCACACCATTGTTTTCCAGTTGTTCAGTAACTGAGGGATCTCAAAGCTTGCATTCATTTCAATCTCCCTTGTAGTTTCTATATTCTCAAAATCTTTTGCCAGGCAATCATATTTATAAGGCTCTCCTGTTTCATCTTCCCCAACAGTGGATGATCTTGCATTGGAGACATTTGAACTCCTTTGGGTTCTCCTGGAGAACTTCAGAGGCCTCAGCCTGTAACCTGGAACAGCAAACTGAATTGAGGTGTTAAGGATGGGAGATCATCTCGAGGTTTTTGACTTCTTGGTTTGTTGTCTCTTTGCTGAGAGGTTCAGGCAATATCAGACCAGACTTCTTCCTCTGCAATGACAAAAGTCATAGAAGTGTAGAATGAAAATTTTTTCTGCTTGTGCTTTGTTTTTATATCTCTTTTTTGTTTTTCCCTCTAAAAGAAGAATAAAGCTTTGAAAGGAAAATATCTCCCTCCAAGTCAGGACACTGTAGAAGCTGATATACATCCTTAAGCAGATTGAAGAACCCTTGGGTCAAATTTTAAACCTTCCCTGCAGGTGGTGACCCTTTCCTGAGCCTCCACCTTGCAGCCTCATCCTTTTACAGCCAGCTCTTCCCCCTTGAACCTGAAATTTTTATTTCAAACCTTTCCCCATTAAAGATAAAAAAATGAAAAGGCAAAATCAAAGTGAGTTATTCTTGTGAAATGACAAATGTGATTAGTGTTGTTGTAAAGAAGAGGTGGTGGAGCTGCAGTTTTGATCTTTCCCTACTCTGGGAGCCACAGACATATTGAACAGCAGTGAACAGCAGACCTTAAAATCTGATGCTCTTGGGCAATGGGCTTTGCCTTTTGAAGTGCTACTTTTTTCCCCCCTCTTTTCCCTCTTCTCTCTCTCTTTTTTTTTTTTTTTGTTTGTTTGTTTATTTTGTTTTTGGGGTTTTTGGGGGTTTTTTTGTGTTTTTTTTTTTTTCCTTGTTTGGGCAGGAAAACCAGAGAAAACCAAACTTAGGATTTTTCACAGTCTCTAACTCATCTCTGAGCTGGGATGGTCCCCACAGTTTGCAATGTGACCGCCAGGATCAGGATGTGTGTTTTGAGCTGTAGGTTTTATGTTGAGCATGGTGATAATTCTCCTCCCCAAGTCCCAAGGTGCTTTATGGATATAAAAGGGCAAGCCCTGTCTCACAGCTGGCATGTCAGAGGTGCAAGGAGGTTAAGAAACGTAAGAAACTTAATTTAGGGCAGTAAGTAATGGAGCTAGGAATGAATACTCACCAAGTCTCCCATGCACTTATTTTAGAAATGAAGTAAAAAAAAAAATATATAAAGTGCACGAGAAAACAATAGAATCATAAACTATCCCAGCCACCACCACCAGCTCCATCTGCCAGCCCTGCTCGGTGCAGAATAAAACCACTTTTTTTTCTTATTGCTCCCTGGAGCGCTGTTTGTCATCAGCCTTGCTGAACTTTTCTCCTGTTTTTCTCAGTGTTAATCACAATGGTGGTGGCTCTAAACTGTATTTGAGGGGCTAAAATCTGTGCTTTGCCAGGAGGTTTGTGCTCACAGCATTTGCTTGAACTCTGCGTGAAATTCTCTCAAAGAAAGCTGATCAATGCAAGTGGTTATTAACTAATTAGTAAAGACTTCAGTTCTTATCAAGAAATCTGCCTGAATCAAGATCAGTGCAGGATGGAGTCACAGCATCAGGTCCTGTTCTTGTGGGGAGAGGAAATGAGAGGAGCTCTTCTGATTTGAGGTGTTTACAGGGCTCTGACTTAATTCTAGAGCATCCCTTAAGAGAGGAAGAAATGCTCCTACAATAAATCACTCATCTCACCACCCTCAGACACCTAAAATCCACACTGTGATTGTCTGCATTGTGAATTCCTGTCAGAGCCATTCAAATTGCCAACTCACACGTGGACATTGGCCCTACCTAAATTCAAAATTTAGAAGGAAAGTGAATTCCAAATAAAATTATTTTATCTGCACAGCTGGATGTGGCAATCAGTGCTGTGGTTTAGTTGTTATGGTGGTGTTTGATCAAAGGTTCGAGTCGATGCTCTTGGAGATCTTTTCCAACCTTAAGGGTTCTGTGATTCTCTGATTTATTTCTTGGTTTGTTAAAAATATTTTCTTTTCCCCGAGTTTATGTGATTTCTATACAAGTCTTTACATTTGGATGGAGGAACAATGACAAGAAATAAAGGCTGAGGAGAGAAAAGGGTTGGATGGAACATAAAAAGATCATCTGGTCCAAGTCCTGGCCCTGCACAGGACAGTCCCAAAAATCAGATAAAGTCTCAGACCTTGGTGTATTTCAAATTTCAGTTTGGTGCAGAGGGTCCAAAGCATATAAAATGGAAATCATTAAGGCAGCACTGCACAGGAGTGCAAACGATGATGATGATGACAAAATCCTGTAATTACTGACTCTCAAGGAAAGAAAAAACCTGATTAACTTAGTCATTACCAATTATCTGCATGCATAGTTATCTCCTAGAGATCCTGCACTGGACTCACAGGGCAGGCCCTGTCCATATTGATAAAAACAAGGTCTGTACCTTGAAAACCTTACTCAGTCTGATACCTGAATGAGAACTGGCTGAAGAAACCAGGTTTTCAGCACAACACAGGCAGTTTTGTGGCCTTTTTGCTGTTTATTGCTGTGAATGAGGGTCCTCTCTTGAAGGTAGGAGCTTGGTGGTTTGTGTTTCTCTCTGCATGTTTTATTTTGCTAACGAGGTTTTCTCCTTGATTCCAACAAAGTGGAACAGATCAAACCCACAGTTTTATAAGGACAAATTCTCAGCAGAATTTCAGCAATGGGATACAAGTTAAGTACACCTTCAGGAGCCCCTATTTAGACTAAAAGTTAAAAATAAGGCAGCAAAAATACTGGTGTCCAGAGCTCGCTGTTTCCACCATCAACCTCCCTGTTTTATAGGATTTATAAATCAGCTTTGAAAAGTTTCTCCAGGCTAAATTTTGGCAGAGAAGGTCACAGACAAGACTTGGTTTACTAAAACTCATTAAAAATGGTTTGATGTTTTAAATTACACTGAAGCGAGAGAGGAAAAATTCTATTTCTGTGGCTTTCAGCATTTCCTCCCCCAGCATCCCATCCAATTTGAATTAAAATGTGTCTGAGTAACTATGCTATGGTACCACTTTCTTTTCTTGTGGTGTTGCCATCAAGTCTTTCTGTGGGTAAAACAGTTCTTTTCTAATCTCCAGAATGTGCAGCTCAGCTGCTGAACACAGTTGGAAAACATTTCCATTTCAGAAGTGTTTTTTTTTTTTGCTTTGAAAACTTTGTAAAATCTGTGGCAGCTTAATTCATCTGAGACCAGCTGAACACCCATCTATTTCTCTCTGCTGACCTCAGTGGACAGAGGGAGAAGAAGTGTAAAAACCAAAAGTAACTCCTTTTTTTTTGTATTTCATTGCAGTTTTGATATGGATGGCTGGAAATGGGAAAGGCAGATGGAATTTTGCTAAACACAAAGGGACCCAAGTGGAAAGAATCCACCATGAATATCCATTCCCAGTGAAAGGCTCTACATTAATTATTGCCACTCAGAGCAGGGATTTGGAGACCTTGCAGGGGCAGTAATTAGGAAGTGCTGGAGCCAGAAGGGGTCTTAGGGATCATTAGGATGGGAATAAAGATCCAAACCACCACCACAACCCTGTTTAAATCCTCGTCTCTTGTGCCTCCTGAGACTTATGTCATCTCAGAATGGATAATACACCTCAAAAAGAAGGGGAAAGCCACACAAAGGTGGCAAAGATGGCCAGAGGTGTGTAACAGCTTCTGCAATAAGGAAAAATCCAATAAAATTGTTCCTTTAGCTTAGAAACAACCAGGATGGACATGATCAGACACACAGGAAACAATGAGAGACATTGAAAAAGTGAGCAGGGAATCATTACTCTTCCTTTCTTGAAATACAGAGAATAGGGGACATCCAATTCAATTATCAGGCAAGCAGCTCAAAACAAACAAAGTGAAACAGCATTTCATATGGAGCCTAATTAAATTACCCCAGAAAGCTGTGGAAATTTAAATGATTGGGCTCAAAAACCTGACAAGACTTTTGCAAGGAGTACATATAAGTTTGGAACCATTAACTGCAGTGGAAAGTCCTTATGCCACTGTCTGCCTGAAGGATTTAATAGGGAAAAGATTTCCCTATAAATGTCTTAGTTATCCACCTTCCCTGAAGATCTGCCACTGGACAGTATCAGAGGTAAGGAATTAGCTTTGATGAATTTTCTATATCACTCTACACAGTTGTTTATAGATTCTGTTCTCACTTTATTTTTGGGTTTATAAATTCCAGCCCTGGAAAAAATGTGTTTGATTAATTAAGTTTTATAGCCTGTGGGAGGGGAAGGCTGTTCTGAAAAGCTTAAGAAAGAACATAAATCTACAAAAGAATGCCCAGCTGAGAGGGAGGCTGTGGAGATGGGGAGGGTCAATTTTCAGCAATAATTGTGGCTGGATGCATCCAGTTATTGATCCACCTCACCCTCATCCTGCATCTTTTCAGAGAGATTCTACATCCACCCCTAAATGTGCAACTGTCCTTGCTGCTGTATGGGATAATGAGTGTGAGCAGCTGGGGCATTCCTGAAATAAAATAAAACAAAACAACACATCCCTTTATGTTGGCTTTGGGAGCAGGATGGAGCCCAGGGTCACACATTTCATTACCATTATTGCTGCTGGAAAACAGAAGCAGTTTATTCATCAGGTGTGACAGGGCACTGAATTGTCACCCTGATTTTTTAAGTTTTTCTAAGCCTTTTGATGTTTACATTCTTGTAACAAACTTTCTCACACACACTTTATAACTCATTGTTTTGCATTCTTTTATGAAGGAGGAGAAATTTGATGGACTGTTGGTTTGTCCAGTGTCATTGGAGAGGTGGCACTGTCATCCTGCAATCCCCTGTCACTCTTGGAAAACTATAAATGATGGAGTCAGAAAATAAAAGCCCCTTTTTACCATGGAAAGAGCAGTGAGTCCTCCTTGTGTTGTTTTTTGTCCTATAGTGACACTGAATTTATTTTCAGGGATGAGCATTGGTAATGCCACAGCTCCAGGATTCTTGTGATCATCAAGGAATCACCATTTTCCCTCAGGAAAAAGAAATTTAAGGATGAGATTCAACCTGCTGAACAGATGGAAATCCTGATATCACAGGATCACAGGATGGTTTGGGTTGGAAGGGACCTTCGAGACCATCCAGTTCCACCCCTTGCCATGGGCAGGGACAGTTTGCACCATCCCAGGTTGCTCCAGGCCTCTCCAACCTGGCCTTGGACACCTCCAGGGATGGGGCAACCACAGCTTTTCCTTAGTCCCTTTTCCCAAGTCCCTCTCCAGCTCTCCTGGAGCTCCTTTAGGCCTTGGCAAGGTCTCTGAGCTCTCCCTGAGGCCTTGTCTTCTCCAGGTGAACATTCCCAACTCTCCCAGCCTGGCTCCAGCCCTCAGAGCAGCTCCAAGGTCTCCTCTGGTCTCACTCCAGCAGCTCCGTGTCATGGGATGCTCAGTCTGGGATTCCTCACAGTCAATGAAATCACGAAATCAGTGAGTCCTTACAGATTCTACCTCCTGAGGCTGCTGGAGCAGTTTTCTCTCTAGGAAATGACTAAGCCAGATCTCAGCTAGACCTCGAAATCCCAGAGAGATGGAGATAGCAGAAATAAAACCTACTTTAAAATTTATTTATTTCCAATAAAAGGCCGGTAAAACATAGCCAGGAAGATAAAACACAATTTAAATAACCAGGTAAGATAACAAGACATAGAACTAATCATAAATCTCTTGAGTTTTTTGAAATTTTGAAGCCATTTTGAAGCTTTGTCCAACACACCTGACTACCTCTGGGATGGCATATCAGGAAAAAGAAAGTCTCTATAAAAAGAGAAGCTCAGAAGTGCTGGGAATTAATTGTTTGTGGCAGTTTGCCTGTTTCTCACACTGTGTTAACAAGAGACTCTTGTTCCAGAGCACAGGTACCTTGGGAGTTTTTTTATTGGTTCAAAAGGTTTACTGAGACCAAGTTATGAGTTGTTCTTTGAGTCCCACCCCAGGTTATTGCTTTTTCTTAGAACACCAAATTGTGTAACATAACGAAGTTTTTGAAATAATCTCTGCTTCCACCTAGGAAGGAACTGCTGTTCTCATAGTAACTGGAGAGAAGCCTGAAGAAATAAGCTGGCAATTACATCAATTCTCAGACATACATAGAAGGAATATCAAATTTATCTGTTCTAGAAACTTCCTGCAGTAGGGGCCAAGCTTTGGGCCGGTAATACCTTCAGAAAGTGTTTATCTTTCTAAACATTCCTTAGACATTCTTTTAAAATATATTTCAATCGGTAGATCCATAACAACAATTTCTGAAGGCTTGGATTAAGTGTGGAGGCAAATAAGAGAACATCCAAATCCCTGCTGTGATTCAGCAGCTTTGGCTTTGTTAAAATGCCCCTGTCCAATCTTGTAGAGGACCAAGGTAGATGCACTTTATCAACACAAGACTTTATCTGTGAGATGTTATCACCTGCTTAACTCAATGCATTGAAAGTAGTCAGGTTCATGAATTTAATCTTCAGAGATAGTGAGTTTTCCTTCTGAAAATCCTGCTTTTACATAAAATCAAGAGTAGTCTTAAAGAATATCAATTCCCTGTTAAGGTTTGAAGCTTGTTTTACTGTTGGGGTTTTTAAAAAATTATTTCCCCATGAGAAGAAATTGCCACCAAACCTGCTTTAAGATCCTCACTGACATGTACCATATTTTGAAACTGGTTACCGTAATCAAGATCAGCATTTGAATACAATCTTGAGAGACAAAAGGAGCTGTTCAACCCACCTGAAATGCCTTGTTCTTCTGAGCAATTAAATTTTACTTCAGAGGCTTTTTTTTTTCTCTAAGAAACAGCCAGATAGCACACATAAAACTCAAGCAACTTTTCTTTTTTTCAACAGAAATTCTCATTAGAAAAATTGGTTTAGACCAGTTCTACAAAACATTCTTCTAAAAATGAACATTTGAACATGTTTCTTGATGTGGATTTGGCTTCTTATTTAAGAGTACAAACTTAAATTGCTTTCAAAAAAAAAAAAAAAAAAAGAGCCCTTCAACACATCAGAATTTCAAACCATTTTGTGAGAGTTTTGGGTGGACACTGTCAGGCACTTTGCTGGTTGCATTTAGAGCAGAGTGAAGAGCTTTAACATGGTGTTGACAACACTTGCTTAAGCCTGTTTGCTTTTGTTCTAAATACTACTGGGCTTTTTTGCCCTAAACCATTGCAAAGTCAAAGTAATGAGTGGGTAGACATGACCATTTTATGGCCTTTTGTTTTTGCAGAGAGAGAGAAGAGTATTATCTGCCTGTATTGTGTGCAATAGTTGCTGTGCACCCAAGCAATAATTATTAAAAGATGCAGCCAAATATCAATATGACCTGAAATGCTTCACTGCATCCTGATGCAGCTCATGCCCTGTAAACAACATTTATGAAGAAGATTGAAGAATCCAAGTGGTGCTTTGTGGGTGTTCCCCATGGAAAGTTCATTCCTGGCTGAAACTCCTCACCATGGAGGTGTTTGACACCTCAGAATTACCCAGGGGATGGCTCTGAGGAGAGTGGGACATGGAACAGGGAACTAAAACATCTCCGCAGCCCCAAAATGACTGCACAGCGCCCCACTTGTCTGTGGGATGTGCAAACAGCAATCTGAGCTGTGGCAAAGTTAATGCCTGGCACAGGAATTAACAATTTTCATCTTTACCTCATTGGTGGACAACTCAATGTCCCTCAGGTGGAATTGTGGATCCTGTAAGGTTAATGCACATCTGGTGACTCTGTGCTGGCCAAGAGGCCGCTGGAAGCTCCCTGAGGACCACCCAGTGCCCGTAGATCATGGGCTGGAAACCACAGGAAGTCACCCAAACCTGGTGAATAATCCAGGATGGAAATCAAAATGAAGTTTCCAAATTCAAGAACTCCATGGCAGTGTGTCCAAGAGAAGAAATGGCACAGATCCTACTTGGCTTCAAAGCTTCACTGATTTATGAATGAGATGGTAAAAGCCCTAAGAATTTAATTTTAGGACTACTTTACATACTTCTTGTATGTATCCTTGGAAAAAAAATATTTGGTCAGCATGGGAAGCCATTTAAAATTTAGCTGTAATTTTTGATCATTTAACAGTCCTAAAATTATTTTTCAAGCTGCTGGTCATTTGTATGGGGAAAATATTAGATAAAACCAGAGACTTTGTGCGTGGTCCCACATTTGGAGCTGCTTCATAGTTAAAATTGGTGGATATATGGCAGCAAGTTGGAGTTCCTGGATTTCCATACTGAGCATATGGGCACATGAAATAATTCTGACGATGTTAGAAAGTGTTGGTCACTGCACTGATTCTGTTCATAAGTTCCCCAGTTTTTTCCATAGAAGTCTTCAATGTATCCAATATCCCAATTATAATTTCTAGGGTGTATTTACCAGTTTTTTACCCTGAGATATTTGAATACAGTCCACAATATTTCTGGCTGAAATTACAAACTGCTGACTTTAACAAAATCAAGATATGTTGGAAGATTATGTGAAGGATTGAAAGCAACAGACCTAACGTTCATTGAGAAATCCCCACCTATTCTCTGAGACAGAGTGGCTGAACATGGTTTGTTCTTAGTGTCACTATATTTTGAGGTAAAACCAGATTATCTGAAATAATTTTGAGTGTGATTTACCTGACCCATTCAATTGCACATGTAAAGTGACTTGATAATGGCATGGCCAGGGTCACACTCCCTGTGAAGGTCCAATTTCCTTTAGATCTATCAAGAAAAAATGTGAATTTGTCCATGAAATCATAGAACCAAGGAATTATAGAATATCCTGAGCTGGAAGGGACCCACAGGGATCCTTGAGCCCAAGTCCTGTAGCTTTGCAATTTCTTTTCAACATATGAATTGTTGAAACAATTGTTTAAAGTCAATTTAGTTAAGCAAGCCCATTTTCAACATATGGAATGCATTATTTTCAGGCCATGCTTCTGCTGGCTTGAGCCCTGCTGCAGTTTTAAATTCAAACAGCCTGGAAAGAGGCTTTTTGCCTGAATCCTTCTTCTGTTGAAGGCAATGGCAGAAATCCACTCACTTCAAGGGGAATAAAATCTGGCACTGGTGAAGATGTTTGGCTAAAGTTCCTTGGCCTGAACATCACTTTCTTGGGATGTGATCCCCGTTTTGCAGAGAGTTTGGATCTCTGCTTAAGGATATGTTCCTTCTTAGGTACAATGTGCAAATTTTATGCTTCCATTATGTGCCTAAATTGTTGCTGATGACAGCCAAGCTCAGCTCTGCTTCACAGAACTAACTTCTCTTACTTTTTACTGACTAAACTGGAGCTGAGGCACACAGAGGTGCCACACAAGGCCTGGAAAACCTATGTTACCTTAGATTGATGCAATGCAGTGCAACACTTTTAATTTTGAGCCAGAAAGGGCAATTGCCATTCTCTCTAAATATCAAATATTCCTATTTAGCCTTTAGGACACACTTCTGATTCACCAGAGGCAAGTGCTTTTCCTTCCCTTCTTCTACCTGTGCTAAGCAGCAGGAAAAAGAAGTCTTTCTTCAAAGATACTCCCTTTATCCTCTTGGCATGAACACAAGCAGGAAGCAGGAAATTGCTTCCTTGCAAAATATCTGATAAACTGGCACTTAGAGCCTGACAGTGGAAAGACACAGCTTTTTATTTCCTTGGACTGAAGTGGAAATTAAAGTTATGTTAGCTGTCTCCTGGGGTATTGATCACAGCCCCGCTGCCTTTGGAAGGCTGCTGATGTGCACTTCTTACACAGATGACCTCAGTGAGAGGCGTCCTCAAGCAGAGCCCCCGTGCAGCCAGCAAGGGTTGCTGGATTCCTGTGGAGGGAGCTGTGGATTGCAGCCTGCAGGCTGGGTCTTGGGTTTCTGTGGTTGAAATGGCTCCTGAGATATTAGAAAGTCTTTTTTTCCCAGCCCTGTGTCCAAAGAAGAAGTCAG
This sequence comes from Zonotrichia albicollis, assembly GCF_047830755.1. Taxonomy (NCBI): domain Eukaryota; kingdom Metazoa; phylum Chordata; class Aves; order Passeriformes; family Passerellidae; genus Zonotrichia; species Zonotrichia albicollis. Next base: position 4,649,104 of record NC_133823.1, read on the forward strand.
GATTCCTCAGTTCTGCTTTTCAAGGTTGTTTATTTTCTCTTATCTATTCCATTCTTTCTCTGACCTGCTGAGGTCTGTCCAGCAGGTTGGCTTGAAGCACAGTCCCTGCCCTTGGGGTGGTGTTATCTTTTTATACTAGAAACCATGTGTACTTTATTTACAATAATTTTCCAATACCTATCACCTATGTTAGACAGTCTGTCTCTACTCTGAACCAATCCAAAAGTGCCACCATCACAGCAGAAGATGGAGAACAAGAAGAAGGAGGACAAGACACACCCAGATTCCTCCATCTTGCCTCTTGAACTCCCATTCTAAAAACCCCAAAAGTCTACTTTTTCACTGTGACAAATTCACTAACATTCTACTCAAACCCTCGTGGCTTGTAACTCTTCACACAAAGTTGGTAACTTTTCCCATGGGCTAAAATCAAAGGCACAGGTGTTTGTGACTCCATGCCAAGGTCTCTGAGCCCCTGCCAGGGTCTGGAGTCCTCCAGGGCAACCAGAGAAATGTCCTGGGTTCCAACAGCTGGGATGTTTAGAAAGGGGTAAAGAAGGCAGGTTGATTTTCATTCTGCTTTTCCTCTCTGTTTCTTTAACCTAATAATTATCTTTGTCAAAAGTTCTGGAGAAAATCATTAATTAAGTGACTGGAATGGTTTGCTGGTCTTTAGGTCTACGATAAGGCAGCCCATGGAGGTTTGTCCTCAGCCATGGAAGAGACAGATCGAAATGCAGACAAAATACTCACCTGGCTGTAGGATGTCACAGGAACACATGAAAAGAGTGGGATTGATGGAAGGGGTCTCCACGGGAGGGCTTGTTGTTCTTTCCCCAGACAAGGACAAATTATTTCTGTACCATTTAAGACAGATTAAATCTCCTTCACTCTACAAAAGTAGCCTGCAGTGGTGTTTTCACTCTATCCCTCAATGCTGGTGTCCTACAGACACTCTTGTGTGGTGTTTGTGAGACCCCCAGGACAAGGTGAGAGATGAGGAATCTGACTCCTTGTTCTCAGAAGGCTGATATATATTATATATTTTATATGTTATATTATATTATATTATATTATATTATATTATATTATATTATATTATATTATATTATATTATATTATATTATATTATATTATATTATATTATATTATATTATATTATATTATAACATTGTATTGCATTACATTACAAGAGAAGGATACAGACAGAAGGCTTAACAAGAATAAATAATAAAAACTCATGACTGACTCCTCAGAGTCTGACACAGCTGATGGGGATTGGTCATTAAGTTAAAACAATTCATGTGAAACCAATCAAACATGCACCTGTTGATAAACAATCTCCAAACCATATCACAAAGCAGCTATACACAGGAGAAGCAAATCAGATAATTATTATTTACATTTTTCTCTGAGGCTTCTCAACTTGCCAGGAGAAGAATTCCTGGTGAAGGGATTTTTCCAGAAAATATCATGGTGACACTCTTGGTCTCAGCCTCCACTTCCTTCAGCTCCACAGCTCACTCATTCAGCAATTTGATCACTCTCTCTCCTCCTTTCTGGATTCCTTCCAACTGGACCATATTTTCTTTCAGCTGTGGTGTCCATGACTGGACACAGTGTTCAGTGGAGCTGCAAGTCCAGTTTTTACCTCCCTGAGGGTTTTTGTCTCTGCAAGAGCCTTTCTCATCTCCAAGTCCTTCACTAATCCCAGGGTTCCAGCCAAGAGCCGAAGTGTTTGCTTAGAGAGCAGCAGAATGCAAATGTTTAAACAGCTTTGATCTGGATGAAGGGAAATCTGGTTTTTTTTGTTTTTTTTTTTTTTTTTTTTAAGTTTTGGGTCACTAGGACACTAAATAAATAGAGGGGTCACTTTAGCTGGCATCAATCAGATCAGAATCCTTCACTCACTCAGGTGCAAACCTGGCTCCATCTCTGCCCACTCCCTTTTGGGAGGCACAGGGATATATTCCCTGCCTTGGTGTGGGGATCTGCAACCTGCTGAGGTATGAAATGAGGGGCTGCTCTCAGAGATGGGCTCACCATGTTGAGTATAATAATGTCAAACGTGTGCTGAACACTTCAGGATCTGTTAGAGGGTTTGGTTTGGAACAGCTCCTTGAGGCTGGTCAACAGGTAGAGATTTATTAATGTTTCCCTATCCAGCTTCAACTTTTTATTTTTCGTTTGTTTTTTGGTGTATTTGTCATTTAAAACAAAGTTTTGTCAAAATCAAAAGCACTGACCAGGTTTCAGTCTTACTTGCTAAAAGCTTTACTGTATCTAGTCATAATTTTTCAGGCTAATGTGTAAATAGAAAAAAACAAATAAATTGAAAGGGACAAAAAGAACCCAAAAAAACCCAAAACAGGGAGAGTTTAGAGAGAAAATAACAGAATTTTGTGGGATTTTCTTTGCATTTTACTGCACTATTTGAACTGTCTCCATGTGACTGACACTCACCTTGCATCTCCAGTGTGTATGGCAGGCTGCAGGCTCGAAGCTGAATCCTGCCTAATAGTTCCAATTTCTGTGTGCTCAGGACCAATGGAATCAGACTTCAGAGGAGGCAAATGCTTGTTCAAAGGTAAAATTTCCCCACTTCCCATAACTGAGAATTTCTAATCCGAGCATTTTTATTTAAGCCGTTATGTGCAAATATTCAAGGAGATGATTTCAAGAGCAACGACTCTGTGGGGGCTGTTTCTCTAAAAATGCCCTACAAACCCCTCACTCACAAGCTGCTGATTTATGGGCAGTTAATATCAGATTAATCAATAAATTCTCTGCAATTCTATTCCTTGTTTGAAAACCAGGGCTGATTTGACTCACACCTAAATTTAAACCTATGTTTGACAATAATAATAATAATATCTATATCAGTCATACACATGTCCAGATCAGCTGCCCATGTCATGGAAAGGACAATGTCTTGTCAAGGGAAGAATTTAAAAGCTCCAGATCAGTTTATGAATTTGTAGAACACTTTGGGAAGCGTGCCAGAGCTGTAATGCAAGCCTGGCCTTTTATGAAGCCCACTGAATTGTGTTATTAACCTTGGAGTAAAAGAAGAGAGGACCATTTTCAAATGTTATTTTGATAATTATCATACACAGGCAATAGAAAGCAAACAGCAACCTTCCCCTGGACACCTACTCCTCATTTGCACATTCTAATTACTTACATTTGCATACACATATGAAAACACGGTGCTTTCCCCATTAGTGCTGATCACATTCTGACCACATTCCTCATTAAGTTAAGTAAATACCCCCAAAATACCAACACAGTTGTAGCTGAATTTGACATTACTTTACACAGACTAAAAGCCAGTGCATTCTTCTGGTTTTTGGTTATCTTGGATAGTAATTTTAAAGAGAGAAACAACTACAAGGTTTGACACTGGAAATAAATGAAACTGTGTGTCTTGGTTTGAAAAGAGAGGTGTGTGCTAAGGAAGGCAGGAGCCTTCCTTAAAATGGAAAATGTAAACCCCTTCTCTCTGAATTATTATAATTTTGAAATTAAGGGACTCTCAGGCAAAGAAATGGAAGTAGGAATAACAGTTCATTATTAAGAAAAATAAAAATAAAATTAAAATAAAAATTCAGTAATACAAAACCCCACTGCCAGAGTGAGAGCAGTCCCTGCCCCCTGTGTGTCAGGGCGGTGTCCCAGCCCCATCCCATGGGGGCTCAGCCCTCCTGCAGTGCCAGCTGTGGCTCTGCTGCAGCAGGGATCCTGCACAAGGGGGGAGTTTTCCTCTGCAGCTCCAGGGCTGCTGCAGATGGGCCTGGGCTCCCGCTGGCCATGCAGGGCAGCAGAAAGCTGCTCCTCTGGCAATGCAGGGGGCAAAGGCTGCTGGGGTGTCCCAAAGCTCAGATTGGATCCAGGCAGGAATGCTTGGCTCCTCCCCTGGGCGGAGCATCTCCCCATGGCATGATGGAATTTAATCAGCCATGCAGGGACACTCACTGGCCATGGACAGAAGATAATTAATAATTAATGGCCCATGAACAGCAGAGATCTCCTGGAGGGAGGATTTGCTATGGGAGAGATAAAGAAAACTGCCCAATGAACAGAAGGTAACTGCCCCACCTCTGACAGATGGGAATAGAACACACACCCCTGGCCACACCTTGCATTTGCAACCTAAGACCCTGTGAATCCTGAATCCAGCTCTGGGCAGCCCTTGAATCACTGCAGCACCACCACGGGCTCAGCAGAGCCCTCTGCTCCAAACACAGAGAGAGTTTGGAGGGGAGGGTGGGAATAAACACATTACATTCCTGCCTGGAAGTTAGGATGGGTGTTGCATAATTGTAGGTGTTATTTTGTGGGTGGGATTTTGGTGGACCTGGTTAGGGAGTGTGGACATTGGTTTTTAAAAAGTGCTGTGAAATCATTCAGGCCACCACTGGAGACTCTTGCTGGCATAAAACTTCAGCTCAGAGTATTAGGGATAAATTGGTCATGACACCAGGATGAATATTTAGCTTAAACCCAGAGTTTACATTACAACAAGTAATATGTAAATCACAGAACTGTAGTTTAGCTTGGGTTGTAAGAGATCTTAAAAACCAACTAGCTCCAACCTCCAAATGCGCTCCATGCTGTGGCATAGCTCAGTGCTGGGCTGGTTTGGATTTTCAAAGACATAGCTCTACAGCAATCCCACTGTTCTCCTGCCCTGCCTTGAGCTTCCATCTGCTCTGCATCAGCAGAGCAAAGCCAGGCAGGCACAGAATGCTGATTCCTGCTCTGGGAGCACATTCCTGCTTCCAGGTGTGCTGCTGCAAGTAGAGGAGTGCTGGCATAAAGATGTCAATTTGCTGAAACCCTTCAGTATTTCAGTGAAGAGAGGGACAAGCTCATTTTTCCTCAAGGAAAAGCTGTCAGTGGGAGAGCTGAGAGGTGCCATCCAAACTTGGTGGTGTTTAAAGGATGCTTTAATAATCTACAAGAGACAGAGAGCAGGGGAAAAGGGGAATTTGCAGGTAACTCCTGTGGTTTCCAAGGCAGGAGAAATTCTGACAAAAGGAGCCTTCCAAGGTGTATGAACAACAGAGGAAATTCAATGTTGAGATGCAAAAATAATGCATAGTATCTTGAAATACTCAAATGTTAATTTTATACAGCTGGCTATGGAAATTCTACATTGTTTCAGCTCTAGTAGATCTGTGAGTCATTATAAATAACTTAATGAAAGTGTTTACTGTGGAGGCAAGGTCAGTGGAACAGAATTGTAAGTGTGCAATGAAAACCACAATGGGGAATAATAAAGAAAATGATACAAACCTGTGTAAATCAAAATGCTTTTTCACCTTGAATGCCATGTGCAATTCCAGGCATCTAAACTCAAAAATGGACACAGGAGAAATGGAATTGATTCTGTGATTTGTAGCAACAACTATTCAAAAATGAGATCATTCATCTTAGGAAAAAGTGATCCACACCATTATAAGTGGATAAACAAATGAGCTATAGAAATGATGTAGCTGCAGAGCTCTGTTTAGCACTTTCTTAATTTTTTAGAACAAATACTATTTCCTGAAATAGAAAGGCAACTTTTTTTTTTTTTTTTTTTTTTTTTAACAGGAAAGAGGAGTAACTCTTGCAGTAAAATCATAATTAGCCTTTGGACTGCTTTGCTACATGGTATTGTGGTGATCATAAAAGCTTAAAGATGCTGTTAAATAGCAGGTAAAAACCTGGGATTCCTGGGGTTTGTATCCTCTTTCCTGTCCTCATTGCCACCTCTCCCACCTGCTGGGCTAAGGAGGTGGCCTGTGTCCCAGGCAGGACACACACGCTGATGAGTTAATAGTATTTCTTTGAGGAATGAGATTAACATGTTAAAACCTTCCCTCTTTCTTCTTTCTTCCTAAAGGATGGTGGAGCTTGACAGCTCAGAGACTCCTCTGGTTGAAACTGAGAAAGATGTTCAAAAGCGAAAGAGATAGAAAGGTTATCAGATCAAAAGAAATGAGGATAAAAGAGCCCTGCTTGTCCCTAGAGAAATGTAATTTGCTCTAGGCTGCAGTTCAGTTTTCATCCTGGAGCAGCTTCTAAGGAGCCTGATCCCAGAATGCCACCAGGCCTGGGGAATTGCACAGGATGCTGTGAGTGTTCCCAGGCTTGGCTGAGCACTGAGGCTGGGCAGTGTTGGAGCCAGGAGTGTGCCACTGGTGAGGGTGGCTCTTCCCTTCCTCCTGCCCAGCTCCAGAGGCAGCAGCAGGGCCAGGATGGGGCTGGGGAGAGGCAGGGCTGGATGCAGAGGAGCAGGAGCTGTGCTGGGGGAGAGCCAGGGCTGAAACCCAAATTTGACACAGCAGAACTTGAAAAAGTTGCAGAGCAGCTTGATCAGGAAACTTTGCCAATCTATTTCTGTTTGCTGGAAAGGTCGTGCGTCAAGCAAGGCTTTTTACTTCCTCCCTAGCTGCAAGAGCTACATTCCCGAGTAATTGTGGATATTTACTTTATACTCAGATAAGCCTTTTATTTTCTCTGACATTTTCCCTGAGAAATAAGGATGTCTTGTTTCTGATACTCCTTTTTCAGCTTGAAGCACTAAAAGAGCAGATGCTGCTTCAAGAGAGTGAAGAGTGAGTACTTCCAACCCACCATCACCTACCTGGCATCAAACAAAACTGCGTGCAGGAGTAAAAGGTCTCCAAGAGACATTTTGTTGTCCCTACACATCTCTTCTGTACAAACACAGTTTTGAAAATAAAATGCCTTCTGCCATCACATGCAGCTAGAGATTCTTCAAAGTCAGGAAGTGCAATAAAAAGCAGAATTTTTTGAGCAGCATCCTGTGCAAATGGCCCACATTTTATCTGTACCCTGCTGTTGCTGCTGCCAGAGAGCAGTGGTGGAAATATTCAGTGGTGCATTTTGATCTCTGCATCCTCTGCTTTGCCTCAAACACTTTTCCATTACTGCTCCTGAAGCCTGCAGTGAAACAAACTCTGGAGACGGCTCTGCAAGGCCACGTTGTAACTTCTTCATCTGCCTTCACTTTTGGGAGCCAGCAAAAGATTAGGTGCTCAGGTTTTTAGAAGGAGATACTCTGGGGCTCCAGAAAGAACAGATTCCATGAAAAATCCCACTTGTTACCACTGGGATAAATTTAGAGGTGTCTCTGCTCTTCCTGAGCAATATCTGTAAACTCACTGAGACATTCCTTTTGTGGGATGTACATGAAAAACCCCATAGAGATGAATGAGGTTTCTAACAGGTCAGGCCTATTTGCTCCTCATTCAAGGGAGACAAAGAAGCAAAACTTTCAAGTGGGAGGTGAAGAAATGCATCCTCAAAATTCTATTTTTTTTTTTTGTAGTTTTAGGAAATGTATGTGTGTGCCAAAGTATCTCCTTGTTCTTCTGATGTTTTTATCAGATCCATGCAAAATGCAGTTGGTTCCAGCCTTGAAATGCAAATTTGTCTTACACTGCTCTTGCTGCCAGTAGGAAGACTAAAAATACATATGTAATGATGTTCCTGGAACATTTTCAAATGCCTTTAGATGATGATTCCATTTTTTTTTTCCTCTGCTATCCAAAATAGTGTTAATTTTGCAGGCTCATTTTGGCCAAAATGTATGGACTTGTACTAAAAATCAAAATTCCTCTGAGGATAAAATAACTCAGCTATTAGAAGAACTTTGCCAAGGAGGTAAGTTACCAAAAAGGAGCCTGAAACAAAAAAAACCCAAAATTAGGTTTTGCCAATTTATAATACATACATCTGGTTTTGTGATTTTCTTGTTACTTTCAACATTCTTTGCAATATTAGAATCCCAAAGCAGCCCACAAGCCTGGTAATTCAGGAAGGCTTATAATTGAGGCAGGTCTGTTTAATTTTGTTAACAGAGAAAAATGAGAGAAGCAACAAAAAAGAGGCATAATCATCATAACCAAAGGCAGTTGTTACAAAGGCCTCTGACTAATGCCAACAGCAATTTTTGAAAGTGGGGACATTTTAAGGCTGATGCCTAAAAATATGGGTTTAGGAAAGCATACATAAGTGACTATTTAAAGTGTCAGAGTCCGGGAAATATTCCTGCTAAAACCATATTTTAAAACTGTCCTGAGTGGAGGCAGAATTAGATTGATTTTAACATAAAATTCTTTAAAGAGACTCCATGCTCCTGTGTGTTTTTTGAATGGGAACCAGGAGCACTCAGACCTCCTGAAAACCAGGAATTTTAGAGATTTTGATCATGTAAGTGTAGAAGGACAAGATGGGACATTTTGAGTAGGCTTCATTGTCAAACCTTTAAATACAGATGTGCTTGTGGGATCAATCTTGTTAAACACAGATGTTCTTGTGGGATCCATCTTGTTGAACTCCAACCATCCAGTGGGGATATTTCTGTTGGGTTTGGTTGTCCACTTTGCCTCCAGGCAATGGAGAGAAGAAGCAGAGATGAATCATCTCATCCTGGAGCAGTTTTCTAAACCTGGTCACATGAATCTTCCCCTCCAAGGGCACATTCCTCTCCCAGGAGTGTGGGATGGGTGTTGGCACCACAGATGTCTGAAATTTGACGTTACATCTTGTCCTGGATGCTAAAATCCAGGCACCATCCTGTGAACATTTTGCTTCAGTCTTTCTCCTTCCCTTCACCACCTTTAACGTATGATACAGCAATGTCCCTTTAATGATTTCTCTTCCACAGGGCTCAGAGGTGGAAGAGATTTATGCTGCTTGGTAAATTTAACTTCATACTCGGCGCAATAAAGAATCTGAAGGTGCACTTAAGAGTTATAAAAAAATCTTGGCTCTCAAACCATAAAATTTCCACAGTGTGGGTATTTCAGGTGTCTTATTGCTGAATGTGCTCAAAGTAGCCCGAATGGGCATTGATGATGGGAAATCAGTATCAGGAAGGTGGTAAATCAATGTGTTGTCTGGATAGCAGGGTGAGGTTAAATATCACAAGCAATGATATCAGAAAGTGTTTTGAGAGATAACCACGTAGGAAATGCTGGAGAAAGAGGCCTTAAGGTAAAGCTAATAAAAGATAACGCGGCTAAGCTGGAGTGATTCAAGGTGAAATTCAATTCCCAGAAAATTCTTGGTGCTTTGACGAGAGCACGTTTTGCTATCATATCTCCAGCTCCTGAACAGGCATGGAAGTATCAATCAGACTTAGAATGAAATATAGCTTGATAATTAGCTGCAGAAAAGGATTTGAAATGATACAGAGCATCAAGAAAGAAAGTAAATAACTGAAATGCTTGGCAAAATTACGTGTGCTTAATGAGAATCAGCTTCATTTAAAATTGCTGTAGAGACTTAAGGTCATTTCAGTCATCAGACAGTGATGATTTATTCCCTAGAAACTAACAGGCACACTCCAAACCTAAATAGAAATGAAGGATTTGCAGCATATTACAATATTCTATATTGGCACTGAGCTAGAAGCCTTCCTGAATGAAAGCAAATGACTTTTTGTAGCTGTAGCATGGTAATTGCTTGAAGAACAGCAACAAAAATCCCAACAAAAAAAACCCCCAGCAAGCTATTTCTGAAATACAATGCAGCGACAAAATAAGAAATGGAATTGAATGAGAAAAATATATCTGCTGAGGACAAAATCAGACAGCAGGGAGAATTTATAGCCCTGTGCTAATTTCCTACTATCAGACACTGAGCTGGATGGGAAAATGACAGAGAAGAACCTTATCTAATAGATGTGGCAGAAGTGATGGGTTTGAAAGATGACAATCTTCATCTGACCTGATAACAAAGATTCATATTCATAGAGCCAAATGTTAAACTTTCTCATGAAAATGAAGTGTTTGCACCTAATATATTTAGAAATTAGAATCAGGAAGACTTTCTCTACCCATCTTATCCCCGATAGCTTTTTGGAATAAACTAAATGGCTTTACTGTGCTCGGGAAATCAGGTAAGTGCCTGCTGAGCCTGTTTGCTCATTTACTCCCATCACCAGCTAAAAGACTTGTAAATGTGTTTGTAAACAGTGAGTTATGGGGTTCTGAGTTTGCTGTGCTGCAGGATAATGCAGGTCACGTAGTCCTGTACATTTACTGCTGCAGGTTTTCAAACCAAACACCAGCAGGGTTTGTGAGGGGAAGGGGAGGCTGCACAGAGATGGGGTCAGTGCTTCACTGCCTGACAGTCTGCCCTTTAAAATACAGAGTAGCAGGGAATGAAGCCGCTTTACCAGGATTTAAACCTCAGCCTTTTGCTTAACTGCATAAATCTAATTTGGTCTGGTTTGCTTAAGCGCCTGAAAAGCTCAGGAGCACCAAGGGGATGCCTGAGCTGCAGCTTTGGGGTCTCTTGGACTCTGTGTTGCATTAGGATCAGCCTAGGCATCATCCTCGATATTTCCTACCTTGATCTGTGGCAGTGTGCACCTGAAAGTTCCTAGCAGACCTAAAATCAGGGCAGTCAAAACTGAATTTTTATTCCTTTCCCCACCAAAATCCACTCACTTTAGTTCTTCAGACACAGGCAACTTGTGTGCTCTTCTCTGTCTCTCTGCTGGGTGGGTTTGGCTTGACTCTGACTCATCTCTGAGCACTCCTGGCGCAGCCAGATCTAAGCTATATTTAATTTTGGGTGATGCAATGACTTCAGCATTGAGGAACTCTCTTGGTCAGGTCATTCTCATCTCACACCCTCATTTGCTCTTTCCCCTGACAGCCTCTTTTTCATCCATGTAAATCCTTTTCAAATAGAGCTGAAATGACTGTTCCTGTAGTTCATCATTTAAGGGAATAGGGCACTTTTGCCTTTTTTTTGCGTTCCTTCATTGGAAATCTGCACAGAATTCAGCACAAAACACTTGTGCACTTTCACAGGCCCCCACAGCCTTGACCAACCCTTCTGATGGACTCCTGGTTTCCTTGTGCTTCCCAGTCTAAGAATCTGTGTGTATTGCAGAAATGTCATGGTTTAATCGTCAAATATTGATGGCCAAAGCTGCAGGAGAAACATATCCACTGCTTGTCTAAGGGATGGATGTCTGAAGTGTTTGGTAAGACCATTTAACACTGAAATATTTACAGTGTAAAAGGAAAGCCCTGCTAGCAATGTTGTGATGAGAGAATTGAATGCTAACACATTACTTTATATAGTAAAGAATTATAAATGCAGTCATGAAAAACAAAATCAGATACTGGCCTGGAGTCTGGGCCTGATGCAACCTTATTTGGGTTGTTATTAAATCCCATCACCATGTCTATTAGGGCACAAAGAACTGCAGCTCAGGACTGAGCTGAACTCACCTGCCTGCTGCCTTTCACATAAATATAGATGATGAAATCAATTATACAAGAACCAGACTCCTTGCTGGCTCGTTTCTCTCCTAGCAAGGAATCACTGAAGTTTCCAGAAGTTCAGTTCTTCCTAAACTCCTCAGAAGCTGGGACAACAGATTACCTAAAGGAGATTGCAGACCTCCAGCATGTCTGGAACCATGAAAAATATAATATAATATAATATAATATAATATAATATAATATAATATAATATAATATAATATAATATAATATAATATAATATAATATAATATAATATAATATAATATAATATAATGTAATGTAATGTAATGTAATGTAATGTAATGTAATGTAATATAATATAATATAATATAATATAATATTAGAAGAAAAGAATAGAATAGAATAGAATAGAATAGAATAGAATAGAATAGAATAGAATAGAATCACTCACCTGGGATGTGTGATTACTTCTGCACTGACATATTGCTTGAAGCACCCTCCTGTCTTAATTACAGATGAGGATATCACACATTTATTTTGCAATGTGAATATCCCTATATATATTTTTTTCCCAATTTGTGAGGAAAAAATTCCAGCCAAGTGTAGTTTGCTTCTGGTTAGCTGGTGTCATAATGGTGAGAAAAGGTAGGAAAGGGAGGAAAAAAAGTGGTTTCAGGTAAGATGAAGGCTGAGATTGGTGTGATATATTTGGCCATGAACTGGTTAAAAGACAGGAGTGCAGAGCCTCCAGGCAAGGCAGTGAAACAGATGGACAACTTTGCCCAAACTCTTGCTCAAAGAGGGAAGTGCTGGAGAATCTGTGATGAGAGAGATATAAATGAATATTCCAGGAAACCGGTAGGATTTGGGCTGAATCTTTAGCTGGTGCAAAGTGGAGTTCATGGAGCACTGAACTGAGAGTTGGACCTGTTGAACTTTTCCTATCTCTCCACTAAATGAAGTGGTGGAGACAAAAAAAGCAGTGTTGCTCCTGCCCAGGTGTGTGAACAGCAAAGTGTCTGCAGAGATAAGGGGAGAGCAGAGAGAAGATATTCCATATGGAGGATATGCAGCAAGACAAACCAGGACACCACAGAATGCTTTGCAAATGTATTCCCTGCCTTAAATAAAACATTTTTTCTGCTAAAAGAAACATTTCAAGAAGATAACCCAAAGCCAGACTGGCTGCAAATCACTGAGGTAACCACAGGGCAGCCTGTTAGAAATGTTGAGGATACCTTCAGCCCTCCTTGGGCAAGGTAAGGCAGCTCTTTCTCACCCCTAGACTGGATGTGCAGCTGGCAGCCAGTTTTTGTGCTTCCACTGCATTCAAGGCATGCAGAAACATTCCCTCCCATGCCATACAGTCTTTTATTGCTGCTGGGCTGCTAAAGGATTATCCTTAATTCAGGTGATTTGCAGAGCATTCCAGTAACACTCTCTCAACTGAGCCCTGTGCAAGAGATAACGATGAAAATGTATTTCAGACTGGAAAAAAGCTTCCTATCTCTTCCCCAGTCAAAAGTAATTCCACAGCAGCAAGGTACTGTACTCTGAGATGGATTTTAATCTGCCTTACACCAGTTGAAATTAGAGAAACTTCAGGTGGAATCAGTACAGTTGTGGTAACATAAATCAAATCCTTTTTCAGCTCTGCATGAAGGGAGAGATTTTTATTTTTTTTTTTTCCCAAATAAAGGAGGATTGAAAGGCAGAATTCTCTTTCCCTACACATCCCTTCCCTGAATGTACTGATGAATTTCAGGTAGAATGAGTTAAGACAGGGCTGTGCACAAAGGGGATCAAGTAATGTTGACAAGAAGTAGCTGGTGACAACAGCAGTTAATACCAAGGAGGCTGAGAGAGGATTTAGTGGTTATGGCACTATTACACAGGCTGCTGGAGATAAGGCAGCAAGGAGGCAGCAGGAACAGAGTCAGCAAAAGACAAAAGGAATGAAAGGAGCAGCTTAGTCATTAGGAGAGCAAAACCACTTGGAGGTGTTTGTGCCCTTCACCTGTGGGCTTGGCTGTGGTGGCAGCACAGGAGGCTGTGCCACGACAGGAAAATGGAGCCCTGCAGGTGGGAAAGGTATTTATTTATAATGTTTTATACAGCCAGGCAGATACATGGCCCCCTCACCAGCATTTTGCCCAGTTTGCTTGGCACTCTCACCATACCAGTGCATTCACTGGTGAAGGATTTGTTTCCTGTCCCCATGGTGGTGCCCACAGGGAGCAGCCCTGTGACTCTGCCACTCTCTTTCCACTTCTGATATCACACAGAGGCTTTGTGCTGCAATTTACTCCTCCAGCCTGTGTCAGGAGATTGCTTTTCATAAGGTCAGTGGCATTTTCAAAGAGCAAAGCAACAGATTTTTGCAGGATGCAGTTGCCACGTCCTGAGCAGGTGCCCAGATGCCATCGCCAGCCAGGCAACAAGGTGACAGGAACATTGATGTACTGACATGGAGCAGGAAAAAAAAAAAGAATTTCTAAGTGCTTTTGAACTGCTTGGAGCTCTCCTTTAGCCAACAGATTCAAAGAACTGGAGACAACAAGCACAAAACTGTGCTGAATAGGGATGAAAGAAGCATGGATTCAATGCTTTCACCCAGCTGAGTGCATCAAGCTGCAGCTCAGTGACAACCCCCTGGTCCTGGCACTTGGGAACGGCAGACAAAAAGCCCTGGCCCTGCTGACCAGCTCACACTCTCAGAGGGGACAGGCTGCCAGCCCCAGGCATGTGTTCTGCCCAGAGGATTGATAATTTTCATCTCTCTTTTTAACCACCCAGAGGCCAAAACCTCCCCGGAGTTCAGTATTTATCTGCACTAAAGAGTAAAGTTTTATTTTTTAATAAGGAAAAGCAGGTGGAGGCTTCAAAGCTGTGGCGTTTATCAACAGAACATCTTTTTTCCTATTTACTCGTTTGTTTAAGTGTGAGTATTTAGGGAGTACCAAGAAAGAGGTGTCATCCAGCTGTCTTTTGGACACAGAACAACTTGGAAGATTTTACCTTGCGAGAACAAATACTCACCTCTTTTAACTGAGTAAGAGTATTCTTTACCTTCATTACAAATAACTGTTCAGCATGGAGATTTCAAATGTACAAGAGTAACACTGAAAGAGGTTTAAAAGAGGGGACAATATCCCACTTTCTTTTTGTCTCCCTGTTTTTAACATGTGCCAACTACCCCAAAACCTGTTCTGGCAGCTGGGGACCAGCAAGCCAAATCTGGGCACGTGGATTTCCACCAAAAACCTTTGATCCTCATGCCTTGTGCTGGTCAGGGTGTAGCCATCACTGTGGCCATGCAGGTTTTTAGGATTGTGGCCACAGTGACCCTGGGGCTGTTCCTGCTGGCAGCAAGCTGCAGAGCAGCCCCAGCAGAGCTGAGGATGAGGCTCCTGGATGTGGTCATGCAATGGTTTACATTTGGCACGAGTTCCCCTCAGCTCTGAGCAAAGCTGTGCCAGCAGAGTGGTGGGAGCTGCACTGCATTTAAATGAGAGCCTGAAAAGAGCTCGGAGCTGCTCAGATGGCAAAGACATCTGCATCAACATCCTCAGCCCAAGGATATGAAAGGCACACATCTCCAAGTGCCAGGGCACAGTGTTAAGTTCACCAATGGCATGCAAAAATCAAGACAATACAGTCTTGGCTACTGATCTGTTGAATCTGTTAGCAAAAAGAACCTTAAAATAAAAACCACCCCAAGAAACCATTGAGCACAGATGACTTCAATGAGACTCTCCCCATCTCCTGCAGCAAGTTCATTTCCCACAGAGAATAATTGACAGAGAATGGCAGTTGCAACCCTTGTGTGTGTGTGTGAGAGAGAGACTGTCTCTGTATCTCAAAGCATATTTTTATGAGGTTCTGGAAAGAAGCTGGTCTGGGATAATTGTTGCTGGAGACACTGAGAGGCACTGAAAGCACCAGCAGGCATTTTTTGACTAAACCCAAGAAATTCGTAAAATGTAAGACACAGTGTGAAAGGAGGGGGGGAAAAAAAGAGAAGAAAAGAAAAAAGAAAGCCCACTAACCTCCCCCAAACCCAAACTCTGCAGTTGCGAAGCCAAAGGAGCTCTCTGAAGACAGACAGTAAAGTCGACTCCCTGCAACGGAGAGTTCTTGCAATAAGAGAACACACAAGTGAGAATTTTTTTTTCTTTCCTCATGACCTGGAAAAAAAGTCTTTGATATTCTGAAGGGAATTAGGGAAAAAAAAAATTGAAAGTGAGTGAACTTCACTAACAGCCTTCTCCCCATCCCTGCCCCTTGGCAAAAGGATATTTTCTGACAGAATACTCGCCTGTTTGAAAATGCTTTTTGCCTGCTTTTAATTATTTTTCTGGAAGTTTTCTATCTCCTTTCTGAAGGCTTATCTGTCTGATTTATTCATATTTCTTAATGTCTGGAGTTTTACCTATAGACAACAGCAAAATTAATTGTGTGTCTGGGAAAGGGGCATGGAAATGTGTGGTGCTTGGGAAGGCCAGCACAGGCAGAAGATCTCTAGTAATGTGTTAAACCTATAATACTTTACAATACAATATTTTAAAAGTAACAACTTGAATCAGTAATACATTTTGCTTAATTGTTTCTGGTAGGTTATTACTTAGCTGGAAAATTCAGGAGTAACTAACAGGAGTTCTCTTAGCAAGGAGAGAGAAACCTCAGCCCTTAGATATTTTTCTCTGCCTCCAAAAGCTACCAAAAAGGAGATATATCCATATCCACAAAAACCTTTGCCTTAGCTTATGAAATAGAGGTAGATTTAAAATCTTTCCTCTGCAGCACTTAGCAAGTGAGCTTATATGCAATATGGGGAGCAGAGCAGCACTTTTCCTACATGGATTAGCACGCAGGAAATTTTCTTTTTAATTATTCTTCCCACATATAATTATGTTTGAGGTCCCCTTTCATGCTGTGAGTGGGTAGAGGACACCCTGAGAGTGGGAATGCCTCACTCCACAGATTGTGAGTGATTCCTCAGCAGTGCTGCCTCACAGCAGATTTTGGATAACACATGGAAACAATTCAAACTGGCATCAGCTGCTAAAGTGGCTACAGCTGCCCATTAAAAAGTAATTGCTTTTCACTGCCATTAAAAAAAATTCATTTGATTTTTCATCTTTGCTCTACAGTTGAGACTCTTTTATGCACCTGTCAGTATCATGATGTTGCCTGAAGAATGAAATTTCCTCCTAGCATCTGTTTCAGCTGATTGAATATTCTCTTACTGTATAAGATGAGTCCATTGTCTGATGAATGCATGGGATTTAATTTCTGAAAAAGATGTCAGGGACTCCTAAGCTTGTGTATGCAAATTCTTTACCTCTGTGAAAGAGCCATCATCTTTGCATGTTGATGGATCACTTTCAAGGGACAAGGCAGATAATTAATTTATTACATATATATTTGGTTGAAAATATAAAAGGGAGATTTAACAGAGAGAACAATTAAGAAGATGTGAAAAGTTTACAGAATTAGGAGTGCTGGCAGTGCAGATTGGGTTTCCTCACAAAGAGCCTTTGTCAGGGACACATTGATATTCTAGGTAAGTCCAGACACTTCTAGGGTTTTTTTTTGTTGTGACTTTTTATTCATGGTTTACTTTAGATTATCTTTTCTCCTTTTTTCCTTTTTTTTTTTTTTTTTGGTTGTCTGAGGTTTTACAGTAGCTGCTCTGAGATGTACAAATTACAGAGCTAAACACAAAATGAAGTGGAAATGGGAAATTAGTTTACTGTGCAGTACACTCTGGCTGATGGATGGCTACAGTTCACTTTCAGCTTGCTTTGAAAACAATTCTGCTTTAAAAGTAATCTTTGTGAGCTGACTTTCCTTTTCACTCTCCCAGAAAAGAAAGAACAAAAAACCACAATAAGGCTTGTTCTTAACTTGAATTGACTCGACATCATTACTTTGAGATAAAACCCGGGCTCAGATAAGGCAGTTTGGCACTTTAGCCCAGGTTGCCACTGTAAATTAGAGCTTTCCTGAGGAGACAGCCCCAGGCTGGTGTAAATCAGGAGCAGCAGCCCAGGGGCTGGGAGAGCACCTCTGATCCAAACAAACCCAGGGAATAGCACAGCAAAGGAGGTTGCTGTGGCTACAGAGGGAAAAAACCCAAACACCCCAACTTTTCCAGGAGTTTTCCCACAAATCAACAATGTCCAGTCCTGGTGGGTTTAGCAAACCTGCTTCAAGCTGGCATTTAAATGTGAATGGCTGGGCAGGAGATCTGACATCAAACAGCCCCACCAGGCTCAGATTATTTTGGTTGCAGCCTCTTTGCCTGCCCACCCAGTACCAGAAACTTTGGCTAGTATGGCCCCAAAATGGCCAGAGCCAAAGCAGCTCCATCCTGGCTGAGCAATCCAAGGATTAATGCACTGCTTAGTGCTACAGAAAATGTTCTGTATTAATGCCAAGCTGCTGCCTGCCCTGCCCTCACAACTGGATAAGCAATTCTGTCTCTCAAGGCTGTTTGACAAAGCTTTAGACCCATCCTGCATGTCCAGGAGGTGACACAGCTGCAGGGATATGAAAAAATACTCTGGCTGCAGTAAAAGCAGCTAAGAACAGTTCCTTGGGGCTCTCCAAAACCAGATTTATTTTTTTAAATCACCACAAGTATCAGCATTCCAACATCAACCTCGTGCATTGCGGAATAATGCAAAAATTTCCTTTTGAGATTTAAGTGCTGTGGGCAGGTTATGGATCTGGTTTTTATTAAAACAATAGGGATTTTTCTTCATATGCTGATTCATTCAGTTTTCTTTCTGGTTTCATAGAAGAGAAAGTGCCGGAGACAATTACAGGCCAGTTGCCTGGAGGGCTCAAGGCAGGCTGTGGTTGTTGTGGGGAGTGCAAGGGGTTCTTTAGCCACATGGTGAATAATCCTGTATAAAATTGGAATAATAGACTGATTTTAGTTGGAAGGAACCTTAAAGAACATCTCGTTCCAAACATCTCATGTGGTCAGGGACACCTCCCCCTAGACTAGGTTATCACTGAATGCCTATTTCCTCTATTTGATGCTTAAAACAACATTTTTAGGTGATTGCTTAACAGTCTTACCACTGATAACAAGAGTGACAGCAGCACAAACTCCTACACCAAAAACTTCATACCTGCTCACTGATTTTTATCCAAATCTTTTGCCATAACCACATGATCCACCCTCCACCTCAAAAAAATCCCCAAGCTGAAAAGGATGCTCAGGTCCTCACTGCCAAATTGTTCCTCCTAGAAATAAATGCTGTTCTGGGAGGCTACAACAGAGCTCCTGGTAAATGAAAGTGGGAAAATCAGGGAATTTTGTTTGTTCCCAGATTGTTCCCAACCAGGGGCAGTTTATCACTGGGTTTGACAAGGGGACTGCTGGCAGGCAGTGTGTACCCACAGGGGAGGTGAGGTAATGCAGGCAGGAGCATTAAGTTTCCATGGGGTCACGTTTTCATAGCTGATGGCACAAAATGCAATTAGAGAGGGAGAAAAATTAGATTTAGTGACTTCTCATCTATAAACACAGGAGCTGGAGCTGCATTTCAAAGCAGTGCACAGTGAGATGCAAATGACTGAGTGGCTGCTTCGTTTGAGAGACATGCTCCTCGAGTCTTTGGCCAAGATAAGGAATCAAGGGCAGTTATCTCAGTGTGGAGGAGATTGAAGATTAGAGATCTCTTTTAAAATATTCATAGAATGCTTGAAGCATTCCATCAATGGATATCAGCAGTCCCTGGATAAGATTTCATTCTGCAATGCAGACTCTGATGATTTTATATTCTTATTGAGGACCAGGAAGGGAAGATGGTTCCTCCTTTGTACCTCCTTGTTCTCCTCCAACTTCTGTCTGAAATGAATGTTTTTCCTACAAAGTTATTACATCATCCACTTTATTAAATGATGACCTAACCCAGCCTTTTTAATGTCCAACACCTATGTGGCAACTAAATTTATTCTTCAGTTTTAAAAGGAAATAAATTGTTCTGATTTTATCTTGCTCTATGACTTTGAGAAGCTGGTGTCTCCAAGCTGGTAATCTGCAAAACTTTGCTCTAACCTCTGAATTCCTAGGAGCTGCAGCAATGATTCTTAACCTCTGTTTGGATTTCTAGGAGCTACAGCAATGATCCTTTCTGACAATGATGGGAAAAAAAAGTTTATTTTTGTCTAAAATCACATTCAAGGAAGGAGTAATTTGGTTATATGATGCAATACCTATTTTTATATGGCTCTATTTTCAAAAAAATGGTATTCTCATCATGCTTAAATAAAAACAAATATTAAAACATAAACTTCCAAGCCCATTAATGTTTCTTTGTTCTTTAATGGAAGAGGAGAATCTGCCAATCCTTTGTCAATCCTCTGCTTGGCTTCCCTGAGAAATGAGATTATATAAAGTATTTCTATCAGGGTTTAAGTTATGTCTCAAATAATAGTTGTGAGATTGTGTTATCTGAAAGGGGAGGGAAAATAATTGCTTTAACCTCGAGTAGAAACCATTACATTGGGGATGTTTAATGGGACTTAACATAAGAGTTAAATGTTTGATTCCAGGGCTCTGTCTGTAGGAGCAGGAAATTAAGGAATAGTTTTACAAGGCTATTCATCTTACCTCAAGATAGATAACCAAAGCAGGAGCCTGGATCCTACCTGTTTCCAGTGAAAGAGTTTCTTAATGAAGTATGACTTAATTAGTTGGTATTTGACGTCTGGCTGTGGGATAAATCCTACCAAAGTGAACATTTTGAAAAGCCAGGCTGAAACCACATCACAAGGAATATTCACATAGACAGGAAGACATGTATAAATCAGACAACTTTTCCTCCTTTGCAGACATCATCACTCACAAATCATCTTTAATGTGTGTTATAAAAATAATTAATGGCCCAATTATAACTTATTTTTTCCCCACAGTACTTCAAACACCTAATGTGTGTAGGCATGCTCAGAAAATCCCAGAAAGTGCCTGTTTGCATCTGGAGGAGCCTGGAGATCTTTGAAAATCTGCTTCTGAGGGGATTTAAAAATGCTTTTAGCCTTTTTTTTTTTAATATGAATTTTCCTGCTGTTATGTTCATTCCTTACAATAATGAAATGCAGCGTGGTAGAACAAGGGAGAGATTCCCTCCAAATAGGTTTGGAAGCTGCACAGCAGCACTTAAAAATTGCTTTTTGACTGGAATGATTCAACATCAGAGAGTTGTTAGCTCCAGTCATAGATGCACAGATCTGGTTTGTTAAAGGCTGGCTTTGCCAAACAAATCAACATCTCGGAGTGTTGCAAGGAAGCTGAAGCTTGGACTTCTTATTCAACAAGAAGAGTCTGCCGGTAAATCCCATAGCATTGCTTTTGTCTTTAAATAAACTGTGGTGTGAATTCAACATAAAAGCAGACATGGAGCATGTTGTCTGATATTTTGGCTTGGGTTCTAATCAACAGTGTTTACTCAAGTGAAACGTGGTGATAAATGCTCTGAATTGGAAGCATGTTGTGATGTGCTGCAAAACCCTCAGTGTTAAATTGGCTTTTTCCCCTCCTGACTGAAACTCTTTCATTGTTTGAACAGAGACAACAAAAACCAATTTCTTCAAGGAACCTTGTAAGTCAAACTCTGCATGTATCAAAGCCTATTCAATGAGCCTTAAGCTACTATAACATAACATGTAAAAAGCAAATTATTTAAAGAAGATTCAAATTGAAAACCCCAAGTTTGATTTTGGTTTTTTGGATTTTTTACTTATGTCTCCAATAAACTCTAATCCTTTTGTTTTTCTTCACAGTTTTTCCTAATTTCATTTATGCAAGTGAGAATTGGGAATGCCAGCACAGAGTCACAGAGAAGTATGAAGGAAAGAAGCCTTTGCATAAGACTTGGTAACTTTTTTTTTTTTTATAGTTGCTGTGAATATTTAGAAGACTCATTTCAGCACTGCTGCATTTCATTGTTGGGGCCTCTGGGCAAACCAACCTTCCTTCCTGCCCACTGTCCTTTGTGGCATTCACATCCCTTCACCCAGGATTTTTCTCCTGGGAAGCTGAGAAACCTCAGAGAAAAAGGAAAACAATTCTTATCTCATTTGCTTCTCCTGTGTTGTGCTCATGTGGAATGTGTTTGGAGATTGTTCACCCACAGGTGATTTTTCCATTGGATTCTGCTGTGAGTTGTTTTCACTCTTTGGCCAATCAGGGCCAGGCTGTGTTGGGACTCTGGAAAGAGTCATGAGTTTTCATTATTATCTTTTTAGCATTCTGTAAGTATCCTTTCTGTATTCTTTAGTATAGTTTAATATTCTTTAATATAATATAGTATCATAAAGTAATAAATTAGCCTTCTGAGAACGTGGAGTCAGATGCATCATTCCTGGCTTTGTCGAGGCTTCCCTGCAAATACAATAGTCCTTTCCTCCTGCTTCCCTTCCTCCCCTTTCAGTCCCTTTAAATCCTGTCAATGCATAAGAAACAAACTTCTCCCAGGAAAGCAGCAGAAACACAAATCCTGCAGGACTCGCTTCTCCAAGCAGGCACAGCCTCCCCAATCAAGCCAGGATCCAAGGAAAGATGAATGAGCCCCTGGTTAAAGCACCAGGGAGGCTTCGGGGCCACTGCTCTGCTCTGTGGGCAGCAAAGCACAAATTCAGAAGTGCTCCATTCTTCCCGTGACATTTATGACCAGGTTTTCCAGCTTAGTTCACTGCCTCGTGCCCAATGTCCCGAGGAAAATCAAAGCCTTTGAAGCCATTTTCCTTGATGATTTTCACTCCAGTCCATACGTTAGAGATCCCTGCAGACCCCAAGCCTGCCCAAAGGATGCATCAGGATGAAGACAAAACCTTAACAAGAGGAATTTGGACTTCTTTCCTACATGGTCATCGAGGTCTTTGGAAAACCTGGTCTTGAATCTCAATTTTCCATCACACAGGTGGAGAATTATCTTTTCCTCTTTTTTTTGTGCATCCTGTTTGCTTAAACTCCTTCAGGATCATCTTTGGTGAAGCACAATGGGACCTTAATCCTGGTAAAGTTCATGGATTCTTCAATAATTCAGATAGTGCAGAATCACCTCAGTTCCCACAAATGAGTATCGTGCATATGATGTATTGATTTTTTCCCCCACTTAGTGAGCTTCCCCTTTCTTTTCTCCTTTTTCCTCTGATCTTTTTGATAGATAAAGGAGATACAGATTTATGAGGTCAGAGGCCTAAGAGAGAAAGAGCAATTTAACTGTGCAGCAGTGAAAAAAGAAATCTGAGCAAAAAAAAAAAATATCAATCTGCAAAGGAAGAAAATTCAAAAGATAAATAAGAAGCTGAAGAAAGACCATATTTGAAAGAAAATTCCCCTTTAAAGGAAATGAAAGATGAAAGGCAAATGATCTTTAACATCAAAAAGCACTACCCAAACAGAAGTCCAAGATGATTTTGTTCTAAAGTAGTAAAGAGGAGAAACAATTAGACTTAATATAAAAGATGGAGAGAGAGATTGAGGGAATTTTAACTCAACAGAAAGCTAAGAAACAGAAAAGTAAAGCAAGTGGGAACTAACAGGAAAGGAAGAGCATTTTTAGGCTCAGAAGGCCACACAGCAGAATGTAATTTTCAAGGGACACATCTCTAGTTCCTTGAAACTTGATGGGAATACCTGGTGTGGAAGTTCCAGGTGTTTTTTGACTGATCTGCTCTGTGATTTTTACTGGCAGCTGTCTTTCCCATCAATGCTTTGTCCTCACCTTCCCTCCTCCATTCATCACCAAAATGATGAAGCCTCATGGTCCATTCCTGGCCAAGGAAATCCAGACAGCAGCATCTGTGCAGGAAATGCATTTTCACAGCAGAGCTCATTTCAGTGGTGACCCCACGCAAGCAGCTGCTTGGCAATAGACTGAAATCCATTTAAAAATGCCAGCTTGAAAGAGCAGCTGAAGGAAAGCTGGGCACGTTCTCCTGAAATATAGGCCAGGGGTAGCTGGGTGCATTTTTTCTTTGAATTTAAAGTGAGGAATCCTACTCAGTGACCTTCCCAGCTAAACTTGTGTGTGACAGAACACATAGAAACCCAGAGGTAAAATAAATGCATTGCAGCCCCCCTCTCCACATAGAAAAATATAAGAATTATATAATTCAAAACAATTTTCAAGGCAATTTTCTATCTCTGCTATCATTCACAGTAGGAGTAAATGTCTCAGCAGTGGGTAAATGATAATCCTTACCAATCTTCGGCAAAAAAATAAAGTAAAAACAAAAAACTCCGATTTTCTTTTGTTAACTGTTTGCCAAAAAGCTTGATTTACTATCATGTAGGCATGAAAAGTGAAGACCAGCCCGTAACCTGTGAAGCGCAGAAAATGAATGTTAAAGAATGCACAATGGGTCCCAGATAGGATGAAATATTAACAATATGGAGTAGGGCTGTGGATATTGCAAGCCTGCTGCCATCTAATTAAGAGTACATTGTCTCCTAGCAGAGTTATAATACACATGGTTCTCCTGCATATTCCCAAATTCTCTTCTTCCCACATACCCAAAGTGCCTGT
This sequence comes from Zonotrichia albicollis, assembly GCF_047830755.1. Lineage (NCBI taxonomy): Eukaryota > Metazoa > Chordata > Aves > Passeriformes > Passerellidae > Zonotrichia > Zonotrichia albicollis. The sequence continues at coordinate 4,672,919 of NC_133823.1, forward strand.
GAAAATTCAGCATATATTGTTGTTTTGACCTAAAAAAAAAGTCCTTTATTTTTTGTTCCATGGTGAAGATGAGCTCTCACAGGAATTCAAAATAGAACTTTCAGAGTTTCTTTTTTTTGCTCTGCTGCATAAGGTGATTGAAAATAAGTGTTGAAAACAGTGTTGCTTAGAATTTTTTAGAGTTGGTGTCTTTCTAAACATCCTGAAAAGCAGAACCTCTGGACATGTTCAGACCTGGGTTTCTAGCAAATATGTCCCTGGACCTGTGTCTTCCAGGATGCTCTAAATGTTTGGAATTTGGGTAGATGTCTTGTCACATTCAAAACCATCTCAAGTTTCGCTTGACTCACACAAGCACTCCTCTCATGGTTATTTATAACAATTTTAGATCTTTCAGGAATAAATCCTTCCCTGTGAGGGTGATGAGGCCCTGGCACAGGATGCCCAGAGCAGGTGAGAAATTTTTTTTTTCCTGATCTTTTCAATGAGATAAAAAGTTGGAGAGAACTTGGCTGTTCTGCAGGGTAAAGAACTGAAAGCTGTGAGCTAACCTCCAAGTATGGGACTGTGACTGAAAAGAATTTGTGAAAAGAGAAGGGTCTGAGCGCTTGAAGTCAAAGCTTGGAGGTGTAGAAGAAGAGATTACAAGTGACCTCACCCCCGACCACAAGTCACAGCTGTACTAATTACCAGAGAACAGCCTTGCCCTTAATGGGAGACAGCTGTGACTAATAAAGATAAATGTGATAAGAGGGGTAGGTCGGGCAGTCAGGGAGAGCCTGGAGGAAGGGGATCTAGAGGAGGTGCAGGAGCCCTGAGGAAGAAGGAACAATCCAGGGAGACATAAAGAAGAACAAAACAAGGAAGGGAGCTGCTGCTGTAGAACATCTACTGTGAGATCAGTCTGGATCTGATGGAGTTGGAGCCTGCAGTCACAATTGAGCTAGGTAAAAAACCTTCAGTCAGAGGCAGCAAGAAAACACTCCCAATGATATTCCAGCAGGAATAGTCAGCAGTCAGTCTGACAGAGAAGCCAACAGTAAGAACTTGCTGTAGTCAGAGTTAGGAAGGCTGAACTGTAAAGAAGAATAAACCAGGACCCTTTGAGAGCCTGTCTTGTCTCATTTCTACCCCTAACGAGAGGTCTGCTGCAACACCTGAGACTAGCACAGGATATCTGAAGGCAACCAATAAAGAAAGAATGATCTACCTATTGTGTAGATTTCTGGGCTGCAGCACAAGGGAAAAGGAGAGCAAAGGCCCCCTCCTACTTACAAACTGGAGAGGTAATGAATACTCCCTTGCCTGGATCTAGTGGGTTTTGGGCACAAGAGTAATTCATGATATAGTCCTCCTTTAATTGGGATTTGATGGTGATACCTTTAGGTTTTAAGTTTTTCTGTTCTTTGGTGTGCAGCTTTTAGCTTTATATTGAGTGTCACCAGGATCTTTTCACAGGTGAAGACAAAACAATCCTGTTCCAGCTGTAAACACAAGGATAAACTCTTCAAACTTCAGGCCCAAAGCTTAAACAACATGAAAAGAGCAGGATGGGCAAGCAAGGAGGATGAAACTTCATAATTTGAAGCTATTAATTGGAGAGCTAACTCCTATATGCAAATGGACTAAAACATAAAAATGTGAGATCTCATGGCCAAGCCCTCTTTTGCTTCCATCTTGGAGCCGTCCAGGCAGAGCCATGACCATGGCTCTGGTACTGCCAGGCTGTGGCCTTTGGAGGCCCTTCAATAAATATCAATAAATATCCATTCTATTGCTCTTAACTCCGTCTAGCCTCTGTTCCAGCTCCTTAGGGCATCAATGGGATAATGATCTGCCACCTTGATCATCTTTTTGAGAGCATCATAAGTGAAGATGAAGCTGATTAGGGAGGAAAATCCTTCTCTGGTGAAGCAGGTGAGGTACTTGACCAGGCAGCTGGTATTGAATGAGACACTGGAGGGCTGACCAGAGGCAGAGCTCCAGGTGGTCAAAATCATTATCCCTGCAACAAAAGATCACACTTTTATTATTGACAACAAATGGTGTTTAAAAGCCATGAGCAAGTCTCAAAGATAGAGCAAAGCTGGCTGATAAATAATGCCTTAAAACTGGACATTTACTTTCCTGCCCTGAAGCTGTATTTGGGTTGCATTTGCAAATTGTCCTTCTCATCAGAGATTTTTCTCCTTTCCTCAATGCCACATTTTCCATTCCTTGGTTTCACCTGCTGGTATCAAGTGTCAGCACCTCAGTGGTGTGATCCTACACAGGGCATGGTGTGACCCAGGAGGAGCCATTTTATCACTGTAAAATCATAATTACTGCAGTCAAAGCTTCCTGCACATCTGTCAGTGCAGACCTTGCATCAGAATTTTTTTCAGAAGGTCATTTTCCTGTCATCACCTCACCTGAGTGTTTCACACAGTGCTGCCTTCTCCTTCACAAGGTACAGCAAGGAATGTTTCAGGCCTTGCCAGATGGCCACTACTTCAGGACTGGGAATACTTAGGTGATAGTTTCTCAGTTAATTCCATGTTTCTGTTGTGTGTTTCCAACCACCCCTGTCAGAGAATCACTTTCTCCCTCTTTAAAAGGAGCATTCAATTAATTTAAAACAAGAAACCAGACTGCAGCTTCACTACAAAGTCTGAATGTATGCAATAATAAATCACAAGCATATTTTTGTTTGCATCTTCCATCTAAGGATGCAAAGAGTTTCACAAGAAATCTTGTGTTTGAAGCAATGCTCATGAAAGTGTTAACTTGAAAAGGCAGCTCTGAAAAAGAAACTGCTGGGGATTTGCCTATGATGAATGTAGGGCAAGATCAGCCAGGGAGATTTCACAGTATTTCTCCCATGATCTATTAAATGTGGTTGTCATGTCCCATCTGACACAATCTCATTTCCAACTGACTTTGTTGGGGATGGTCAGGGCTTCTCATGGAATTGAAGGCAGACTCAGGCCCTGGCACTGACTGCACCTTCCAGGAAAGCACCAGGCTTTGACTGAAGGCCTGACATGGATCACAGCCTACTCTCACCAGTGCAGAATTGTGTCAGGTGAATGAACAAGAATCTCCTCTTAAGAAATTCTTAAGAGCAACAAGAACAAGAATTTCCTCTTAAGAAAGATTATTAGGCTAAAATTGTTTTGGTAAGAAACAAAATACTTGCAGATGATCAGCTGAGGTGTGTGGCACAAAGAAATCCAAACGCAGATCTTGCCCAAAGTGTCCCAAAACTTTTTGCACTTACAGGAAAACACTCAAATATCTGGATTTCAGTTTTGTTTTCTCATGGTCAGGGACTCTCTGATTCCTATGGTGACAAGTAACAGCTCACTTGTTATCCTTGCTAACCATGGGAGCACTTTACAGCAAAAAGTGTGGCTTTGTTCATTAGCATCCCAGTCATGAGTCATCCTTATCCTCTTTGTCATCCTAATAAGGGTATTTGAACAGGTGTCTTCTCCAGAAGGACATGACAAATCTCCATCCCTTACAGATACAAAATTCATTAGACATTTCTTTTTCTTTCAGAAATCCATTTACCTTTTGTCACAGACCAGCAGTTTTTAATTCTTGGTTTCCTACAGCTCTTTATCTTCTCTCAGACTGGAGAGGAGTACATGCCTGTCTGATCCAGCAGAAGCTGCTCTCTCCAGCGAACTGGAAGAAATATGGCTAAATCAGAATTCAGCTGAAAAACAGGACTTCCTGTAGCTACTGCAACACTGATTTTTGTATTGTTGGGAAGACCTAAGATGCTGTTTTGTTTTGGTGCTGCATTGTTTCGTGTAAGATGAACCAGACAACTGTTTCTTTGCTACCTCTGCTCAGACTTTTCTTACCTCTTCCTACAAGGTGCCAAATTAACTCACAATTAACAGGTGATGGCCTATTTTTGGCAGAAATCCTTCTTTTTTCTTGACTAGGTGATGAAGTTCCTAATATCATAACTTCAGCAAATGCCCTCAGTCAAATAGTCTGGGGGTTGTGGGGGAACCCCTTTTTTACTATGGGATATTTTAGCTGTTTATGTGTAGTCCAGAATACCAAAAATCAGAGCCCAAGTTCCCATATGTAGAGACTGGGCAATCATGCATTCTGTAGGGCTGAGTTACTGATGATGAAGAACAAACAAAGCAGTTTGAAGGACACAGCAGTGGGTGCAGGAGCTAATCTGAAGTACCTGATCTCACTGACCAGCTCTTCTTCCTTCCAAGACACTGTTCCTCCCCAAAAAGCAGAGTTTGGAGTAAAGTTGAGTGTGGGAAAAAGGGAGGGTTGGAGGGAAGGTGTTTTAAGATTTGGCTTTCCATCTTATTATCCCCACTCTGATCTGAGAGGCAGTAAATCAAACCTCTTTCCCCTGTCAGATTTTCTCTCCAGATTGTTCTGTCCAGCTGAGGAAAGAAGTGACACAGTGGCTTTGGTGGGCACCTGACATCCAACCAGGGTCAACCTGTCACAGACAAAACACTGGAAAAAGAAATCTCAGGCTCCAGAATCACTCATGAGTCTTTTCCCAGTTTCCTTGACTGTCCTGTGTGTGTTTATCCACTTAACCCCAGGATTTTGGTTTTTAATTTCCTTTTTCAAAATTTGTGATTTTACTTAAGAGTATGATAAAATTAGCCTCTTTCCAGTGTTACCAAGATGGAAGAAGTTACAGCTCAAGCACATAGTTTATGATGGGAAAAAAATAAAAAAAAAGCTGAATTTGCTAAGCCATGTGGGAGAAATGGGCTTTAATAAGGGCATAGACCCAAGCCTGCCAATTCCCTGCTTGAATTTCTCTCCATGTCAGCAAAGCACATTTGTGTTGAACTTTCTCAATTGCCTCGAGTTCAGCCCAGGATTAGCCTTTGCACTAATCTTCAAAATTGGGAATGGCCTTAACATTTCCTGCAAGGTGAGCTCAGACACAAATACGGGAATCATTTGAATGCCATAAATTACCTCCACTCTCCTCTGTGTGTGTGTGTGCATGTGTAAGTGAATAAACATGTCCTTATGTTTTGTCCTTCTAAAGAGTCTGTGGAAGGTTTCTTCAGTGCTAGGCTGACAAATTGAGTGTTTAATTTCCTAGAGATGCAATCAAATTCTGCCTATTTCTAAATCCCCCTCCTCCTCTTCAGCTTCCTCTCCCTCACTTCACATTGTCTCTGAGTGAACAACACTTTTCTGTCCTCTGCATCCAATTATGTCTATGGTGAATTTTGAAGCAGGAGAATATAAAATATATGAACAATGAGCAAAGAATTCAGTAAGGTTTTCCATGGCCTAAAGTAAACCAACCAGTTTGTTACTGCATCCAAGCTTTGACCTCACATGAGCAAACAAACTGATTCCTCAAAAATGGGAATCTATTAATGCACAAAAACCTCAATAAAAAGTTATGACCCTTATCCTAACCCTCTCAGATCTAGTCCTACAAGGCCTCCCATGCCAAGGCTCTGCAAAAATTTTATTATTAAATTGTAAGCACAACACATTCCTAGCCATTCCTAGTTCTAGAGCAGTTCCCAAAGTGGAAGGAATATATCTGATAAGTCAAGTAACCTGACAATCATTCTCAAATTCCCCTGTGTATATAAAATTATGTTTAATTTCTACTTTTGCCAAAAAGCAGTTAATCATGTGCTTAACAACTCTGAGTCCCATCAAAGGCAATTACTGTCAGGAGGACACAATTTGGTATTTTTGTAAGCAGCCCATCTATAGATTCAATATTGAGGTAAGTGCTTGCTTAACATTTTCAGGAGCACTCAAATACCAACAAATTCTGGATTCAAATATATTTGATGGACACAGACTTGGTTTTCTGAGTTGCAAGCTAGTTAGACAAAACAGTCTCTGTGAACTTGTATTAAAATATGTTCAATATATTTTAAAGTCATCATAGATAACTGCAATAATTTATAAATGTCAGGTTAGTCAAGGCAAGCACTAAATCAGATGTGGGCAACAACCTATAAGGACTATGGTGGAACAAGTGACTTTGAAGCCAAGCCTATCTATATTCAATTTTAAAATGTAGTTTTTAAACTGTTACAGCAAAATAACCTGTTCATCTCAACTTTAATTAAAAGAAATATTGCAACAGCTGTTTCTTATAGTGAACAAAATTTCAAACCACTGATAGTCCAAAGAGAACTACAAGAGAATTAGGAGTGAATAATGAGCTGGATTCATCTTGACTGTGTGATGAGCTCAATGGCTTTCCAAGGAAAGTTTCTTACATGGAATTGCATATGCTTGATCCTCCTGCCATAACCAACACATTTACCTGTTCAGAGATGGGCTGGAAAGAGTCTGGAGTAAAAGTCTGGTGAGAAGCAGCTGAGGGAGCTCAGCCTGGAGAAAAAGTGACTGAAGGGAGATATTATCAATTTCTACAATTCCCTCACAGGAACAAGTGAGGGTCAGGCTCTGATCCCAGGCAACAAGGGACAGGACAAGAGGAAATGGCCTCAAGCTGTGCCAGAAAAGGTTTAGAGTGGATACTGGGGACAATTTCTTCACCCAAAGGTCATCCATCCATGGCACAGGTTGTCCAAGGCAGTGGTGGTGTCCCCATCCCTGAGGGAATTTAGGAGCTGTGTGGATGTGACACCTGGGGACACGGGTTAGTGGTGGCCTTGGCAGTGCTGGGGGAATGGTTGGGCTTGATCATGAAGGTATTTTTCAATATAAATGATTCTGTTCTTCTAATTCCTTACTATTTGTCTTAGCACCATGAAGCTGCAGTGCCAAAAGATGATTATCCTGTGTTGGATAATCACACTGAAAAGAGAAGATCTTCCCTGAAGAATTTAAATGTAAAAAGAGATGAAAAACAAATGAACACAATTACCCTGGGAAATAGAGGAAAAGAAAGGGATAGAACTGTTCAGTATCACAGGACACAGCCTCAGGAGGAGTTTTGAATTTTCAGAGAACAGAAACACATCTGGGAACACATGTACCTGTCACAGTTACATTTGCCCTGACAGCATCGTGCCTTCCTGTCTGTCTAAAGGGTAGGAAAACATAACCTGTGGATCATCCCTATTCCTCTTTTCCAGCTGCTCTGCTTTTTAGCTAAAACCAGATGCTAGGCATGTCTAAACACACCTAAGACAGCAAAAGCTAGGAAATGTGAGTCCCAAGTGATGGGAATTTGAATGAGAGTTTTGCCTCAAAGTCAAGCAGAAAAGGCTGGTATTTTGCTTGTTTTTATTTTAAGGTATGCTAAGAAAACTTTTCCCTGCCCTCAACCATATCCCTTGCCTGAAGGATGACACAGGCTGTCTGAATTTGTGGATGAGCACAAGAATGGCTAAAGAGAATGAAGATAGCCCAGAGGGATCACAGGGAAGGATTATAAACTCAGTTCTGACCTTGCTGAGCTTGAATTGGTACATAATCACACAGAAGATGATGTGAGTTTGCCTGGAGGGAGACTGAAGTAGAGAGATCAATCTCTGAGCTTCCTGCTTAGAAAGGATGAACATTTTTCCTGAGATTTACCTACTGGTGATTGACAGATCAAGATCAAAAAAGACCAGGAAAATGGCCTTATAAAACACAGAAAATATTTACCAGATGGGAGGAGGAGGAGGTAGTGTGGATATAAGAGTCTGAATTCATTATTTGATTTTGGGCTTGCTTGATGACACCATGGCTACAGCTAAACTTGCTCTGGTGTAATCTCTTCTTGTCATTGCAGAGGGGTTCAGAGGGGCTCTGATGCAGCTCCAGCAGGAAGAAATTGGGAAGTCTTTCTGGAAATCCAGGTGGTTTCCAAGTGTTATAATGCTTGCTCTTTGAAAGCAGAAGGTGCTCAGACTAAAAACACATTCATCTGCTGAGTGAAGTGTTTGCTTTCATTCTTGGAGGCTGTCTCTCTACTGCGAAATTAAAAGGGGAGGGAAAAATTTCTGCAGACCTGAACTGCCTTTTTGAGGTTTGATATGAGGTAATCTAAGTGTATTTTGGAACACAAAGCCTGCTGAGGCAGCTTTGGGGATCTGTGCAAGGTGGAAAAAAGTTCACACATTCTCCATACAATGTCCCAAGAGCAGCCCCTTCCCCAGACCACTCCTAAACAACCAGTAATGATAAAAGAGCACCATGGACATGTCAGTGATTAAACAGCTTGGGCAGCCCTGGATTAGCACTTTAACACAATTCCCTGCTGCATTTGACGTCAAACAGCTCCAGAAGCTGGAGGGGCACTCCCTTGCATTGGTCTGCTCTTATCATTTATTCCCTGAGGAACAAGGAGAGCAAAATCCTCTCACATAGAAAATTTAAAAAATCAACAACCCAGAATTTTTGTGAATCAAATTCTTCAGTGAGAGTCACATCTTTCTTCTGATCCATCCCACTTACTTAAAGGCATTTATATGAGAGGACTATTTAAGACTTAAGTGATCTTAGGTTTTCTCCATAGTCAAAAGAAGGAAGCAAAAGAAATTAATTGTTTAGAAAGTTTAAATTCACCCTTCAAGAAGCATTTTTTCTATACGATACTTGTTTATTTGTTCAGTATTTAGTCAAACTGTAATACAATATATAATTACAAAATAATTACATTTCTGCCTATTCCACCAGTGATTACTGTTCTCCAGCTATCAATCAACACCAGTTATAAAACACTAATTGCTAAATAACTTGAATATTGGGATAAAAAACTACCAACCCATGAGGCAAAACTTTCTGTCTGTCAGAAGTAGGGAATAGAAGTTGGTTTTCACTTTCACAAGCCCTGCTAACCTAAGAACAAGCAAAGAAAAGAAGATCATCGTTATATAGGAGGTGTTGGATAAATGCTAGAAAAGGGAAAAACCATCCAATGCAGAGAGGAAAAAAATGTTAATTTAGTTCTAGGTCATGGGATAGGGATGAAAACTTAAGTAAAGGCAATAACAGCACAACTAATGCATGTATAATAAAAGATAAAACAACATTAGCAGAGGTTGTCTGCAGAGAAGCTAGATTTTACATTCGAAAACTTTAGAAAGGGGAAAATGAAATCCCAGCAAATACAGAGGAAAAAGAGGAACACAAATGGATGAGGAAAAGGTTCTACCTGGTCAAGTGGTCCCACTGCTGATTTCCTCTTGAGGGAACCACTGGCACTGTAGGCAGGAGGAGGTGATTTGTATTCAGCTGTGCAGAGGTGAAGGCATCTTCTCCACCTGGCAGCAAGGGCAGGGTCTCTGCTACTTCACAAAAGTAGATCAGAGCAGCAGCATCTCCCAGTTTCCACTGCACCAGCTGTAAGTTTGTGTTGTTGCAGTTTACAGCCACATAACCCAGCCCTGAGCTGCCCCAGCCCTGCAGGAGCTGCAGCCTCCTCACCATCCCTTTTTGTACTCGCCCCAGACCTTGCCCTTACACCTCATCAGGACACACAGCTGCTGGGCCCGCTTGTGTCCATCCCAGGGATGGTGGAAGGAGCTGGGAATCTGTGCCAGGGGCAGTGTTAATCACTGACTGATTAATTAATGCCTGGAGGTGTTTACCCAACACCACCTCCAGGGAGATCAGGGTTAATAACAGATCTGTCACCTTGCAGCTCCTGTAAAAGCCTCTCAATGGCATTTTTCATATTTTTAGTATGGCTTTTTAATACTTCCAGTCTTATCAGTCTAGGAATGCTTGATCTATGGATTTTTATTGGTGTGTACTTAGAAATAAACATCCACAAACACAAGCACACACCCATGTATGCAGGTGAGAGGCATTGGGCACTTTAGGTCACTGGAAATTTTATTTGCTGCCATCAATCCCATCCTTTTCCATGTGGTCTCTCTTTTTTTATCAATACAGAACAATCACAGAAAATAGAATAGAATAGAATAGAATAGAATAGAATAGAATAGAATACCCTGGGTTGGAAGGGACCCACAAGGACCAGCAATCCAGCTCCTGGCCCTGCACAGGATACCCCAACAATCCCACCCTGTGCCTGTCCAAGCATTTCCTGAGCTCTGCCTCTCTGGGGTGCCTGTTCAGTGCCCAACCACCCTCTGGGGGAAGAACCTTTTCCTAATATCCATCCTAAATCCCCTTTTTGTGCCATTTCCCTGAGTCCTGTCACTGTTCACAGAGAGCAGAGATTGGTACTGCCCCTCATGAGGATGTTGAAGGATGACTCACGAGTCTCCCCTCAGTTTCCTTTCTCTCCAGTTTGAACAAACCTCCTATGGGTTCTCCTCTAGACCCTTCACCATTTTTGTGGCCTTCCTTTGGGTTTTATAGCTTTATATCATTAATTCTGATCATATCCTTATGACATGGCTCAGGAAAATGAACTGGCCAAAATCTAGATGATGATCAAAATCTGCCTGGTTTCTAACTGCATCGGCATCCTGAGCTATGTCTCTACATGATATTGCATAAAAATATCAATGTTTCTGACAAACCTGGCAGTGCCAGTTGGAAATAAAGACAGGAATATGAGGCTGGGGGTGAAGGAGACAGAGTGGCTGCAGTAACTCTGGTTTGGCTGAGCTAAAACCCCGTGGGACTGTGTCACATTCACATTCTCTGATAAAATCCCTTCACCCAGGATTTTTCTCCTGGGAAGCTGAGACGCCTCAGAGAAAAGGAAAACAATTCTTATCTCATTTGCTTCTCCTGTGATGTGCTCATGTGCAATGTGTTTGGAGATTGTTCACCCACAGGTGATTGTTCCACTGGATTCTGCTGGGAGTTGTTTTCACTCTTTGGCCAATCAGGACCAAGCTGTGTCAGGACTCTGGAAAGAGTCAGGAGTTTTGATTTTTTTTTTAAATATTTAGTAAGTATCCTTTCTGTATTCTTTATTATAGTATAGTATTCTTTAATATAATATATTATAATAAAATAATAAATCAGCCTTCTGAGAACATGGAGTCAGATTGATCATTCCTCCCTGCCCTGAGAGTCCCTGCAAATACAATAGGACTGCACCCTTAGAGTGCATTTAGGGTTGTACAGTGATTTTCAGGCATCCTCACACACACACACATGGCCAAAAGCACGCATGGAAACAAATGTGGCAGAAAACCTTGCGCAGACAGAGAAAGTCCTGTTTATAAAATCTTCAGGGAATGACTGTACCTTGTCTGTCTGTAAAGTTTCTAGCACACAATGGCAGCCAAAGGAAAAAAAGAAATAAATTAAAAGATTAGCAGGCCTCCGGAACAGAGGAGGTTGGCAAGGGAAACGTTCCCAACGTGAAAAATTTCACATGTGGAAATGAGGTGTGAGCCCTGCCATCAATTTGAGCCGTGGCTGATGGAACACAGCGAACGTGCTGGGGTGAAGGCAGCACAGACAGCAGCAGATGATTCACAACCACATGGTTCTCATCCTATTAAATGGAAATGAGGCATCCACAGCCCAGGCTGCAGCTCAGGGGAGGATTGTGGCTGTGGCCATGAAATAGCAACGGGTGAGGGATTTTCCAATTATTCAAACAGCAGTGAGTGAGAAGGGCTGCCCTCCAGCTCAGAAATGCCACGAGTGCTGTGGCCACAGTCACACTTCCAGGGGAGTTATTTACCAAGTTTTATAAGCTCCCTCACTTCAGCACACATTTAACCCTTAACTTTAGGGCTATGGGATACAGGGACTCATCTAGATCCATGAAAACCTCTCCCCTCCCCAGGAAAAATGTTATATCATACTGTAAACCCACACTGTGTGTCTTCTGGTTAAGGTTCAGCCTTCCAGAACCAGTGAAAAGTTCATCAAAATCAAGGGAAGTACTTCTAGTTTTCCATCATCTTTGGATCAGGCTCCTAATGAAACCATCTGTTCCAATGCATCTTCAGGTGGTGGTGTTTGAGGGTCCCCAGGATGAGGAAAGAGATGAGAATCTGACTCCATGTTTGAGAAGGCTGATTTATTATTTTATGATATATATTAAATTTAAAAAATGATATATTAAAACTCTATTAAAGAAAGAGAAAGGAGACATCAGAAAGCTAGAAAGGAATGAATAATGAAACCTTGTGACTGACCAGAGAGTCCAACACAAGCTGGACTGTGATTGGTCAATAATTAAAAACAATTCACATGGAAACAATCCAAGATGCACCTGTTGGTGAGCAACCTCCAGACCACATTCCAAGCAATCAGTTAATTGTTGTTTACATCTATTTTCTGAGGCTTCTCAGTTTTCAGGAGAAAAACCCTGGCGAAAGCATTTTCATAAAATATCACAGTGACATCTTCACAATGGGAAAAACAGCTCCAGAGGAAGTTTGAAACCATTGCTTCTCTTTGTCTTTTGTTTTTCATCCTTCACCATCTGCCCTGCTTTCTTCAAGTGAGAAATAAGAAGTTTTTAGGCACCACAGAAAGAGATGACAGGTGAGGCACAGCTCATGTGGACATGGATCACTCCCTGTTCCTACCAGCATGAGTAAACCTGTGATGGCCCTGGAGCAATGAGTGTGGCCTGAAGCTATTCCTGAGGTGATAAATTCTCAGCAGAAATGTGGGTACAAACATACAAAGGTAATTGCAGACATTGCAAACCCACCTTTTCATTTTCCTCATCCTGCCAGGTACTGAGCAGTGCTGAGTCAGTTTTCTGTGAATTTTGCTCTTTCTTCCCTTGGGAAGTTGCTGCCAAAGCACAAGCACTTCAAACTAACAAAAAACAAGCATCTTCTACAGAAATAGGAGAGCTACACAAAATCAAATCAAATGGGCTTTAAAAAAATAGAAAGAAAACACCTCCCATGAAGCTTGACCATCCTCAGCTCAAAATTCATATAATCAGGAGAAATACTGAGATTCTCTTTTCACAGCTTGTTCTGTTCATCTGTCTCAAGTGTGGCAAAAGGAATTGCTGAGGATTTGTTGCTGCTCTTTCCCTCTATGTCTGTTCTGCCACCTTCACTGATTGAATCATACATTGGATTTTTTTTTTTTTTCCCCAAAAGGAAACAGTTCAATTTAGGCTCAAGGCTTGACTCAAAGCCAGCAGAAGTCATTCAGTGGGGGAAAAGATTTTCAGCCTTTTCTTTTATTCCACCTTCACAGACCACATAGGACTGCCCTGCCAGGCCATCAGTGTGTAATCTACACAGGGATGCATATATACTGAAATACAGGTACTGAAATAGCATTTCTGTAGCTTTTTGTATAACTTTTTGTATCTGCAGTCAATGAGAAAACATCCCACCTATTTGAAATCAATATCTAAGGCTGGGATCAATGGTGCTTCCACAGGTGCCAAAATCCTTTTCCATTGACTGCTGAGAAGCCAGACAATGAGCATAGGTCAGGCACTGAGCTTTTAGATGCATCCACATAAATCAGTAGACTTTGCTGTAAATTCTCAAGGCTTTCTGCTGCTTTCAGTAGTCAAAGGAGAGCTTTCCCTTCCTCTGATACTCTCAGCAGGACAGCCTGTGAATCAATCTGCATACTGCTTCACAGATAAAAAATGATATTTTTTTTCCTGCATTCAGCAGGAGGGGCTGTAAATGTTGTCCTCTTTGCTTTTCTTCCCCTTGGGCAGCAATAGGTGAGGCAGTGAGATCTTAGCAGAGAGGAAATGAAGTTCAGGAACACTCAGTAGAATGTCCTGTCATGTCATGTGGGAGGGATGAAAAGTTAAACTCTCCCCCGCGGTGGAGATAAAAATTTGTCAGGTTCTGGTATGGATGAACATCCCTGTTACCAGGGACATCATTTTCAAATACTGTGCTGCTCCAGGTCATTCTTAAACCACACAGGCTGTTGGAATGATTAAGGTGCATAATGTGAACTCAGAGACTCATGGTTATTCTCACAGACAGCAAAAATATGATCTTTTTTTTTTTTTTCTGCATTAGTGGTCAAAAAATAAGTTAGGATTGTGATAAGAAAATGTGATTTGTGGGCTGGATTTTGCTTCTGGCTCTTTTACACTTACCTGGAGTAGTGCCTAAAATGTCAGTAGAGCTGTAGGATTTCCACAGTTCCCCTGAGTGTGGTTAAAACTCAGATAAAGCATTGCAAGCACATCACAGAAAATAATCTGACTGGGGTCCCACTGCTGTGGGGAACAGGAGTTTTATCCACTGCCTCAGGTGGGTGTGAGGAAGCCCTTGAGCACCTCACTTCACAGGCAATCAGATCCTTTCCAGGCTGCTGAGTGAAAAAGAAAATATTTTTGCAGCCTGGTTGGTTGAAAAAGTGGATGAAAGGTTTTTAAGGTGCTTTTAGTGTATAAACCTGGCTCAGATCTGCACAAGTCACCTCTGAGCCCCTCTGTCCCACCAGTACACTTGTTTTCTGTTTTCTGTGATCCTCTCTTATGTCTGCCAGCCTGCTCTCCACTGCTGTGCATTGAAATAACCTTTATTTAGGGCTGATAATAAAATACATGTGAGTGTAACAATGCAAAGAACGTTGTATTAACCCTCCCCAAATTCTCCTTGTCGACTTTCTGCAGTTAACTTGAAAAGCATAACAAAGTTAATATGCTGTCAACACTCAGCTCTGCAAACCCAGCTGGGATCTGAAGATAACAGATCAAAACCTGTCACTGTAATGGGGGCACAGTGCTGCTGGTGAACAAGCTGTCCTAATATTTACAGGTTGTTTTAAACAATAACAATGTTCTGATTCTCCTGCTGATACAGTCCCTTGGCTCTGAGGGTGCATTGCAAATATCCTGGATATTGGCCCAGTGTCTCCATCTGATACAAAGCTGCTGCTGCTGGTGGCTGGCTGCAATATTGGATGATGTATGGCCCTCAACTGCTGGATGTGGCAGGAAGATGCATGAAGCCATGGGAGATAAGAAGGTCACAGGCAGAGCTCACTGGATAAATGCTTCCTCGAGGATCTCTGCTGGCTGATATCAGTCACTGGTCCCAAGGGGAAAAGAGCATTTATGAAAGTCACAGACATGAGTGCCTTCAGAACACATCCCACAGAAAGGCTTTGATATAAAAGTGTTTACATTGAGTGATTGGGGGTTTTAATTTACTGCTCTGGTCAGGGTAAAAATGAGCTGCTGGAGGTTTAAATGCTTGCAAAGTAGTCCTTTACCTTCCCTTAAATAAAATATTTAAACATATTTATTCTGGCTTCTATCTACTCATTTGAGCTCAGCCAGAGATGTTTTAACTGCAGCCAGTAACAGATATACAGGTACTGGATTGGGTAAGTGTAGCATTCACATTCTCTGAACACAGAGACATAATTTTTTCCCTCAGGGTTTTTTTCCTGGAGAAGCACAGAGAGAAGAAAGAGAAAACAATTCTTATCTCTACTTGCTACTCCTGTTGGTTTTGCACATGTGGAATGTGTTAGGAAGATTGTTTACCCGAAGTGATTTGTCAATTAGATTCTTCTAAATATTGTTTTGTTTCCTTGGCCAACCACTGTTCTAGCTGTCTAGGGAGACAGTCACGAGTTTTCTTTAATATTCTTTGTAGTATAGTATTTCTTTAATATAGTATAGTATAATGCAATATAATATAGTTTAATAAAGCAGTTGTTCAGCCTTCTGAATCAATGGAGTGAGATGCAAATAATTTCCTTCATCAGGGGCACCCTGATTTTACTATAGGTAAGTCCCTAAATTCATTGGAACCTTGAAAAAGTAGAAATGCCTTTAATCTGTTTGTAATTCATGGCTAAGGAATCTGAATAAGATTAAACCCAAAAGGCACAACTGGTAAAATTTTTTTCCTCTGTGTTGAGGCAAAAAATGCCACAGCAGGACAAGAGGCTGGACATACCCCAGCGATGGGCACTTAAAATCCAGAACCCTCTGTGCCCTGGGCTGGTCCCCAGCAGGAAAAGGGGGGATTCTGATCCCCAGCAGTTAAGGAGGGATTCTGATCCTGAGCATGAAAGGGGGGATTCTGATCCCCAGCAGTTAAGGGGGGATTCTGCCCCTCTGACCCCTCAGGTGAGACCCCACCTGCAGAGCTGCCCCAGCCCTGGCACCCAGCACAGGAAGGACCTGGAGATGCTGGAGCAAGTCCAGAGGAGACACCAGGATGATCAGAGGGACGGAGAAGAGAAGGTTCTGGAGTGACCTCATTGTGGCCTCCAGTGCCTGAAGGGAGCCCACAGGAAATTTGGAGAGACACCATCGACAAGGGTCTGGAGTGACTGGGCATTGGGGAATGGCCTCACACTGACAGAGAGTAGGTTTAGATGAGATATTAAAAAATAATTCTCCACTTCTGAGTGTGCTGGGGCCCTGGCACAGGGTACCCAGAGCAGCTGTGGCTGCCCCTGGATCCCTGGATGTGACCAAGGCCAGGCTGGACAAGTCTTGGAGCAACCTGGGATAGTGGAAGGTGTCCCTGCCCATGGCAGGGGTGAGACTGGATCTTTAAATCCCCTCCAACCCCAAACCATTCCACAGTTCTGTGATTCTCGACAATAAATGTGCTGCATTGTAAGCATCTTGAAAGTCATGGCAGTAGAGAGGGCTTTTGGAGTGATTATTCTTTATAAATAAGTGCCTCAGAAGTGCACTCTTTGCAAGAAGGACTGTACTCAAGAGCATTAACCAGGCCTAAGTAGATGTGGATATCACTGTAATTTCCTTTTTTTCAGGTTTAGTATAGTCCAGATGTCAACAGCTGATGAAATGGAAGACTCAAAAGCTCAAAAGTGTTAAGAAATCAAGACATCTTGACAAATGGATACCTGCTTGTCCAATATAACCATGACTCAGTGAAAAAAATTTAATTCATTGCTTAAGTAAGATTGAACATCCTTAGAGGACGTTTTGGGAATGCACTTCAACAATCCATGAAATACATTCAGGAACACAGCTGCAGGGAAGGAATAAAGTGTAGGCAATTATACAGAGGCTTGAAAAAGATACAAACTGGGCAAATTGTATGAATGTAATTGAATAAAAACCTCCATTTTCATCAAATTATTCACTACATACTAGCAAGGTACTTAAAAAATAAAAAGGGATTTTTAAAAAAATGAATGTTTGGGTTTGGATTTAGGCAACAGAAATGAGGTACCTTAGTCTGTCTATCTAAACACTGCATGAATTTTCGTTGAAATTAGCATATGGAGATCCCAGAAACAGCACTAGAATTTAAGGGTCTCCAACAGCATGGAAAAAAGGGATCATTTTATCTGCGTGCTAAATACAGGAGTGGTGCCAAGCTTGGTGCATCGCTGTTGTAAAGTTTGGCCTCGGGTCATAATTGCTAATGCAAAATGCAATGCAAGATTAAAACCACCCCAAGCAATGGGGTTTAATGACAAAGATAAGGAACTGCTTGATCTAAACTCTCAGAGGCTCATCATTCTGAAAATGCACTGGCTTGGACACTTCACTGTGAAAGAAGGTGCAATTAGGTCTGCATGCTTTAAAATCCTTATCTTAATGAATGTAGGACTTAATATATGACTACAAATGAGAAAAGAGGGCAACAGCTCTCAAGAGTTGAGCAACAGTTTTGTCTCTACGTTTTTGAGTCTAGAAGATGGTGATAAAGCAGGGGCTGGAATGAATGAAAAGAGAAAGTCACAAGAGTTTGTTAAATAGAAACTTTGAAGGCACAGATAGATCTGATTGGTCCCCACATGAAACACAGGCTGAAGTGCAGGGCAAAGCTTCCTTTGAAAGACAAAAAAACATACTGAAATGATGTCAAAGTTTGCCCTTAGTGAGTTTTATCTGACATTCAGGATCTGTGCTGCCTCACTCTGCCTTTAAGGTTGCAGTGTCAAATCTCTTTGACTCTGTCATCCTAAGGATTTTCCCCGACTGCAGCCAACAGAGCAGCTGAGTCTTGCAGTAGAAATGGAATAAAAGGAAACCCAGATAAAAAGACAGGTAAGAAAGAATGAAACAAAAAAGCAGAGAAGGACTGATGTGAGGAGTGACCTTTTCCACATTTTCCACATTCCCAGGACTGCAACACTGCAGGGTAGCAACCAGATCCTCAACTGCTGTTGAGCTGATAGAGGGAGACCCAGATTCAGCTTCCCAGACTTCACAAGGAGTCCCAAATGAAGGATCCCTCTATAACTGGTGGAGACTGAGAGGAATAGCAGATTTATCTTTACAAATGGTCTGCTGGAAGATAAAACCGGCACTGGGAGGTAAAAGAAACAATGGGAAGGATTCCACTGATTGGTGAATGGAAGAAGATATTTGGTTTTACTAATAAATTTTAGGTTTCCTGAAAAATTAAATTAGACATTGAAAGATGAAAGAAACAATGGGAAAGAAAACTCCTAAATTTGGTAAGAATTAAAAATTAAAAGGGAGGGTTATACATTAGAGGGAAATCTTTGGTATCAGGCATATTGGGAAGTCTGAACCTCTCAAGTACCTCAGAAATGGGGAAAGAGAGAAGGGAAATGCAGATGGGAAATGAGGATAAAAGGAGGCTGTGTCCTTCAAAAAATTTGAGAGATCCCAGGGGAATCCCCCATGGTCTATCCTTTATTCCAATAAAGTAAAAGGACTCTTCTGTCTCCTTTTTGGACATAAACCTCTGGTGTTTGTGGATTAATTTTCCTAACAAGACCATTCCACAGCCCAAAAGACAGGGAGATACCTGTGAAAGAAGAGGCACCTCTCTTTGCTGGTTTTCAGAGCAGAAGTTTATTCATGTTTGCAGAATTCAGTGTTGATTTTTGAGGCATGGATCATGGATTTCTGAATATGGGTCGTTGTCAATACCAAGATAACCTGAAAGGGACTCAGAGGCTTTCACGGCAGGGCTGAGGGCTCTTTTATAATCTCTAATCTGTGTACTAAGGGCTAAAGTACCAAAGGCAGCTATCAGATTATTTTAAAAGGTAGAAAGGAAGACTCAGGAAGCTACAGACCAGTGAGCCTCACCTGTGTGCAGGGAAAATCATGGAGCAGATCCTCATGGATGCAACATTAGGGCATGTGCAAGATAAAGAAGTGATTTGAGACGGCCAGGAAGGCATCCCCAAACTGTGCCTGACCAGACTGGTGCCTTCCAGGAGGGAGGGACTTCAACAGTCAACAAGGAAACACCAATTGGCTTTATCCATCTGTGCATAGAAATCAGCCTGAAAATTAATTTTAGGCTAACAAATCCATGTCTTTTTAATATAAATTCCCAAGTGGATTTCTCTTACTTTTTTCCTGCTGGGAAACGATGACAAATGGTACAAGAAAATTAAGATTAGTATCAGGGGTGAATGCAGGCAGTTTTGTGCCTTTTGAAATTCTGGTGAGATTTCACAGATCTCAGGTCAGGCTTCTTTCAGAGCACTGTGCTTGGGAGA
The DNA here is from genome assembly GCF_047830755.1 of Zonotrichia albicollis. Lineage (NCBI taxonomy): Eukaryota > Metazoa > Chordata > Aves > Passeriformes > Passerellidae > Zonotrichia > Zonotrichia albicollis. The sequence continues at coordinate 4,692,167 of NC_133823.1, forward strand.
ATAAAACCCTACTGTGTGTCTTGAAAGGGTAGAGCAGAGTGCAATTAGGCTTATCTGGAATAAAAGGGATAGGTATTAAAAATGTCAGAGATATTGTGTTGCACTGCATTATTTGGTGATTGAGTGGTTAATTCTATGGGAGGACTATAATTCTGATGTCAGCATGAGAATTATATGGATCCAGCCTGCTGGAACAGATCACAGATATGTGAGAGATATTTTGGTTTTGACTGTAAAATGAATGGTTTAAAGGGAAAGGGAACACACTCAAATACCTTTCAAGTGATCAGTGACATTTCAGCTTTCATTTTAACCAAAATTCTCTGTGTTTGGATGCTGTAAATATTACTGTTCAGTAGAATAAATGCTTAAAACAAAACATATAATGCAGTCTTTTAGGAATGATATTTCAGTCCTGGTCCCCATAAAACCCACCCCAAACAACAGCAGTCCAATAAATAAACAAAACCCAAACCACTGATAAAATAAATACATCCATGGGAATTTAAAATTCTTTCCTCGTCAAAGAGCACAAGGAATGCCAAGATTTCTGGAAGCCACTAATTATATTCAGAGCATAGCATGTCCTGAAATTCAGCCGTCTTCAAGGTGTCTCTAGCTGAGCACCTGAAGCACCTGCAATAATTAATTGCTTTTCCAAAGCCTGGAGGAGGACCCAGATTCCAGGAATTGCTCCGGGTCAGAAGAGCAATATTTGGTCCATTGATGAGATTTCTTTCTCGTGTCACACTCTTCTGAGGTGCATGAAAGGGAGGAAATGCACAATTTTCAGAGTGAGAGCGGAGCTTATGCTGAGCTTGGAAAGCTTCCAGCAGTGTTTTAGATGCTGCTGCAGTACAGAGAAGCCCAGCAGTAACAAACCTTGTTTGCCATTAGATGTATTTTCTAAAATAAATGTGGAGGTAAAATTGTCAGCAAATTGGACCATCTGAGGCTTTTTACTTTCCTCCTGATTTATAGCTCTAACACCCCTGCAAATTTTAAGCTAGTATCAAATCCCTGCAGAATCTTTATCCTTCTTAAGCCAAATAATTGTCTTCTGCAGGAATACAAATTTTCCTGTGCCTCTAGGCTTGCAGTCTTTGATAGAAATTTCTTTTGGATGCTAATTTATTTGCTTATATTACAGAGAGAAAAATCTGTTTGCTACCAGTTTCTGGTATAAAACTACACCATCAGTGTGTATTCCAGAAACATGATGAAAACTAGGAACAGGAGAAGGAAATTATGGATAAAGGACCCTGCTGAATATATGGGATTCCCCCAAATATTGGGATTATTCACTCTGAGTGGCCAAAGGGGCTACAGACGACAATGAAAATTAAAGGCTTGGTATGGGTCACTCGGGCCAGCAGCAGGAGGAGCTGGAGCTGCTGGAGAGAGCCCAGAGGAGACCTTGGAGCTGCTCCAGGGATGGAGCCAGGCTGGGAGAGCTGGGGCTGCTCACCTGGAGAAGAGAAGGCTCCAGGGAAAGCTCAGAGACCTTCCAGAGCCTAAAGGAGCTCCAGGAGAGCTGGAGAGGGACTGGGGACAAGGGATGGAGGGACAGGACACAGGGAATGGCTCCCACTGCCAGAGGGCAGGGATGGATGGGATATTGGGAAGGAATTGTTCCCTGTGAGGGTGGGGAGGCCCTGGCACCTTTGGCTGCCCCTGGATCCCTGGAAGTGTCCAAGGCCAGGCTGGACAGGGCTTGGAGCACCCTGGGATAGTGGAAAGTGTCCCTGCCCATGGCAGGGGGTGGCACTGGATGGGCTCTAAGATCCCTTCCTCCTCAAACCATCCCATGATTCTGTGGTCCAGACAGAATCTGTGACACAGATTCTGTGTCACATTTTCCTGTGACACATTCTATGACAGTTTTGCATGGCTGACAAGATGCAGATTTATGGAGTGTCCTTACATTGATTAGTTAAAGGGATTTTTAAGCTCAGGTGTTTTCTCACAAATGTAGTCAAATCTGTCTTGAAGCAACCTCAATTCCACTGACACAGGGAGCAGAGCTCTAAACCCCCAAGGACCTCCTGACAAAGGGTAACTTAAACCCTTCAAGTCACCTCTGTGAATTCACACCAAGTCAGTGACATTGACATCCTTGTTCCTGCCTGAGTGAGAACGGAATTTGTCTAACTTGAAAAAGAGGTACTAAAAAAAACCCCAAAAACCAAAACAAGCAATCAAACAAAAACCCATACCAAACTAAAGCCAAGCCAAAAACCCTAATTTCTTTTACTGACATTGCTAAACTACTATAAGAAGTAAAATATCTGTATCAGCAGGAACCAAATCCTTAAAACTAACTAGATATCTGACTCATAATGCTCCATTTAGGGATTGTCTCTTGATCCCTTTGGAAAATAAGCTTATATTTTAAAACATGTAATTTCCTCTTTTATTGAAAAAAACCAAACCAACCCAAAACCAAACCTCCTTTGGTGTTTATGCACCTTGTTCTGAGTAAATAAAAGAGCTATAGACTTAAAATCTTCATCCTACAGAGCTTTTTGTGTTACTTTTTTTGTTGCTTTTACCTACCTTTGGACTTAATTACCAAGACTTCATTGTTCATGTGCAGAAGTTTTGGAAACAAGTAATTGTTCCTGCAGCTCTGCAGTCTGTGGGAAATCATATTTCTGAAGCTGCATGGGTCTCAACAAAGCAGGATTTCAAAATCTGTATTAACCATAGGTAGCTGCTGCTCCAGTAACCCTATTGAGTTCTCCTTGTCTCTTGCTAAGCAACAAAACAATTAACTTGATCGATGTCTTGGTAAATTTAAGTCAAATTTTCAGCAGTTAGTTACAGAAAAAAGGTAACAACATTACACTTAAGGCTGTGCAGTTTTCACTTCATGAGAAGTGATAAGGTTTCCTCAAAACCTGGATGCTCTGAATTTCATCATTAATTTGAAATGGTTATTTTAATCTCTGCAATGATTAAAGTTTCTAGGGCAATTTGAAGGTAAAAGAGAATCCTCAGTGCTGTTAAGGCAGAAAAAAAATTATTAAATGAATAGCTGAGGTGACAGAGAGTTAAAGCAGAGAGATTGTGGACCTTATTCTGTGCTGATTCCCTTCCCCAGCAGTCAGGGGAAATTTTCCCACAGTGCCTTCATTTATAGCAACACCCTTTCAGATGCATTATAATCTAACATTTATTGTTCAAATTCCCCAGCACTTTAAAATTAAAAATCATGTGATTCCATAGTTTTCCCCTTTTGTGAATAAGTCACAAAGCAGGATTTTATCTCTGGGATTTTCCTGTCAATGCACACCACACAATGGGGCATTTGCTGCTATTCTGATTTTGCTGCAAGTCTGATTGAAAAATCCTGCTTCATTTCTGAACTGAAAGCAGGAATTAAGGTTTTATCTGTCCTTTTTTTTTGTTTAAAACAGGTCTCAGCTGAAAACTAAGATATGTGTTCTCACTCTTTTAAAAATTAAACCAATAATTTGGACAGGTGGCATGTTATATAAATCACACATTGCATAGTTGGCTTGCTTTAAACAAATATTAACAAAAAAAAATTCCCCTTGGTAAGTGACTGTGAATTGATCTATGCTGCTGTGCTTACAGACCATCATATCCTGAAAGAATTTCCTGCCATTTTATAGAAATAATCTTAGGGTTGTCACTGCTTGGACTGCTACAGCTGCAGTTCGTCTCTTCGTGATTGAGTTTGAGTTGGTTTTGGTCCTTCAAAGAACAAAATTGGGTTTTCAAGAAAAATGCAGCTACTCCTGTGTGGCTGTTGCAGTAGAAGCCTCATTTCTTGGGGGTACCCAGGCACTTTCTCACTGCTGCAGCACAAATCTGTAATGTGGGTTTATGCTTTATGCAGCACAGATGCAGGGAACAGAGTTACATCAGTGCAGCAACCTAATGCAGAGGAAAAGCTCTTTGCCTCTGCAAGTCATTGCTCCTCAGAAAAAGGGATGTTGTAAAACGTGTCCTCTGTTAGAATCAGTGCTGGTTAGAGTTTAACTTTTCTTGAAGCATTCTGAAAAAAGAGATGCTGTGGTATTTTTGGGATCCCCAGGATAAAGGAGGAATTGAGAATCTGACTCCATATTCTTAGAAGGCTATTATATTATATTATATTATATTATATTATATTATATTATATTATATTATATTATATTATATTATATTATATTATATTATATTATATTATATTTATGCTATACTAAAGAATAGAGAAAGGATACTTACAGAAGGCTTAACAAGATACTAATTAAAAACTGGTGACTGACTCCTCATAGTCTGACACAGCTTGACTGTGATTGGTCATTAGGTAAAAACAATTCACATGTTGGATAAACAATCTCCAACCACATTCCAAAGCAGCAAAACACAGGAGAAGCAATCAGCTAATTATTGTTTTCATTTTTCTCTGAGGCTTCTCAGCTTCCCAGGAGAGGAAATCCTGGCAAAAGGATTTTTCCAGAAAATATGACAGTGAAAAGGCACCACAAACACAGCTGAAAAAATGTCTGTTTGCTTTCTCTCACACCAACAGGCTTCTCTCTGCTGGCCAGTGAGAGGAGCCCAGGGAACAGCTGGAGCTGGGTCAGGGGGATTTATTTTGGATATCAGGAAATTTTCCTCCCCCAGAGGGTGCTGGCACTGCCCAGGTTCCACAGGGAATGGAAACAGCCCTGAGGCTGCCAGAGCTCCAGGAGAGTTTGGACACCACTCCCAGGGATGCCCAGGGTGGGATTGTTGGGGTGTCTGTGCAGGGACAGGAGTTGGATCAATGATCCTGGTGGCTCCAGTCCAGTTTTGGAGTTTCTAATTTTCTGTGACCTTAATGGTGCTGCCCTATTGAGTGTGTTGGATCACAGAGCAGCTCCTGAGAATCCTAAATTCTGTGCCTCCACTTCAGATGAGAGGCTGCCTCCAATTCACACCCCATTTCCCATGTAGGCATTGGGCAATGCTGTCAGACAACACCGAAATTCCCTTTTCTAGAAAGAGCGCTTTATGGAGAGGCTGATTTTCATTTTGCATAATGACTCACTTTTGTGTCTCCTTCCAACTTTCTCCCTACCTGTTCTATAAGGCTTGCCATTTTGACTTTGGTCTGCCAGCAAAATAGCTTTGCCTCCGTCTGATTACTTTCTGTAATTTATTTGATAATCTCAGTTCTTTCCTCCATCTCAGTGAAGTGCATGTGCTACTGACAATGCTTCTGCAGGGCTTGTGAAAACAGAAAGTGGGAAGAAAAGCTGGTGTTTCACAGGGGAAGGCAAACCAGGACTGAATTCACAGCAAATATTGAACTCTTAAAGGAGGGCTTATAAGAAGCACTGAAAGTGTGGGGTGGCTGGTTGTGGGTCCTCAAAGGTTGGGACTGAAGGCACTTGAGACAGTAGCTCATGTTTGGACTCAGGTATTTATTATTTCTTATCAGTAAAACAGCCTCACAGCCATGAGTTCTGCACCTTTTCATTAGCAAGGCCAACAATCTCTTGTTACAAAGTCTTTTAAGACTAAACTATCCAATTAGGAAATGACACCTGGATTATTTTCCCTTTTAACCCAATAACTGATCCTACAGAGCCCACAATGCAGACTTTTCTGTCCAATTAAAAAAAATAATCACCCAAACCCATGAAGAAGAAGGAAGAAGAAGGTAAAGAAGAACAACCTGCCTCTGCCATAAAACCTCCATCTTGCTTCATATTTATTTCTACATTCTAAATCCCCAAACTCCAACTTTTCCACCCTGTGATATTACACACTTCTAACCAACTACACACTCGTAATCCCAGTGCTATTAATCAATTTTGGAAGTCTTGTCCACAGCCTCAGGTCAATGCAGTGTTCTCTTGTGGGTCTGTGCTTTCCAGCACAGAAAGCTTAAAATTCTCAGCATCCAGGGTTCCAACAGCTGGTGCCAGTATAGAGCTCTCAAAAATACATAAAACTAAATACCTAAGGCTTAAAACTAGGAAAATCAATTCCCAAATACTTATGTAGAAAGAAAATAAAACAGATTTTAAATATCTATCTGTGGGCTTTTTGATCTGTAGTTCAGCAAGGATTCCCTCTTTCTTTATTGTACTGAGACATAAATATAAATCTAATACAGGAAGCGTCAGGAGCTGACCCTGGCTGAGGATCAGTCCCAAATCCCTTGCTTGAGAATACAAATGAATATAATAGAGATGGGCTTTATTTCTTTGTGTGATTTTTTTTTCCCCTAGAGTTTAATGAATGAAGATAAACATTCTCCCATTAACTGGGAGAACGGGAATGACTTCTTCACTCATGTTTGCATTCATTATTAGCTTCAAAAAAATACACAGCTACATGATCTTATGTCTACAAACCCAACTCTGCTCCTCCCTCCATCCTCTCCTGGTTTTTGCAACTCAGTCAATCCCAAAAGTGATTTGAAGGGGAGGAGGTAGGAGCTTCAGAGAGAGAATTCAATATCCATGGGGTGGTGAAGGGAATTAGCACTCTCTGAATTGAAAACACAGGAAGAGCTGACATTAGACAATTTATCTGGTGGCAGCTGGCCAGCCTCACAGGCAGTGCCCCACTGGCTGGCAGGCACCTCTGAAACTGGGATAACACACCTTGTTTCTCACCCAGCAAGACACTGAGAGTCTCAGAGGGAGAGCTGGAATTGATGCTGTGAGGGCACAAACCTGTAACAAAGCTGGGTTTTAACCTCCTCTGCTCACAGAATGACTTCCTTCATCCTTGCTTCATTACGCTCCCAGGAGCCACATCCATTTCATTCCACAAAAATTACTGAATTTACTCAAGAGAAACCAGGTGAAATTTGGAAAACTTAAATTAGATGACTCCAGAAAACCCTCTGGCTTTAAATTCTGTGAAGCTGTGAAAAATACACAGATCAAAAAGGATGAATAAAGTGAATTCCTAAGTGGCCTGGGACAGTGGATGGTAGAAATGGACTATTTGGCTGGCCATGTCCATCCAGATGTGAATCAAGGCCATGCAACTTTTAGAGCCAGTGATAAATACACAACTGAGATTACATTTTAATATTCCTGACAAGTGTATGATACCTGACACTGCCCAGAGAAGCTGTGGCAAAATTGGGCTTGATGGGGTTGAGATCAACCTGGTCTAGTGGAACTAAATCAGGTTTGAGGTCTCTCCCAACCCTAATAATTCTATGATTCTATAATCAGATATCAGAAAAGGTGGCTGTTAAATACAGTGAATCCACAGGATAATATCAGTCACCGTGAAATTACTTGCTCTACTCTAATATTTCCTTTCCTTTATGAATGGGATTAACAACAATGGGATTTCAAGTAGAATGAATGAAACTGTTACAAGAGGGAACACCTGGGAGAAGAAAATAAGACAAAGTTGGCCCAAACACTCTTGTGCTTTAACTTTTCACCTCTGGAGACTTGACTTCCAAGGTCTTTTAGAGCCCAGCAGGGAAGAAGAGACAGAAGAAAAATGGGAAAATTCAAGGCTGCTGGCCAAGTTTTTGCATAGTATGCATCCCTTGAGTAGTATTTGCTCCTAAAGAGCAATCCCACCAGAGATCTCTGATTCCAGTCTGTCTTCCCAATGACATCGTTACCCTGCTGGTCACTGATGAGGGAGAGAGGAGGATCAGGCTCTCTGTACACAGCCCTTTGTGAGGTGCCCAGGCAGGACAGAGCATATCAAAGAGGATTGTGCCTGACACAGCTCTTTTTTAGAGGGATGTTTGGTTTCCCAGAGAAGTGGGAACCTTGCCTAATCCATAATGACCCAAATCGTTTCGCAATGCATCCTTCTAAGCGAGTTTGGCCACGTAGTTTCTCACTGACAAAATCCCTTGATTTTCTAGGGGTGTAGAAAAAGATTAGTGCACAAAAGACCATCTGTCTCCAGGCTGCTGACAGGCTAAAAGATGGACTTTTCCCTCTCTGTGGAGCAGGTTGAAACCCTCCCAATCTGGAGGCAGCGAGCGTTCGTTATCTCTGAGAAACACCAGCCTGCAACAAGCATTTCCTTCCCTTGATTTGCTGTCCTGGGATAATCCCCTGGCTGCTCCATGGGCTGACCTGTGTGTGAGCTCCTGGAGCTGCCCACACCCGAGGGACACAGGCTCATCCATCAGGTATTGATGGTTTGGCTCCAGGATTGGATATAATCAGGTCTTTCTGCCAGGCACACAAGCCTTCCATCAGGAAAGCTTTCCATCCTGATTACTGATAAACTCTTCTGGGAAAGAAGGGAGACTTTCCCACCTGTCAGAGGTAGCAAAAGGACATTATTTTCTGTGTTGTGGCCAGTGCTGTGCAGTGAGAAGCAAAACACTGAGTCTCATTATTGCTCACACCAGTGTCGCATTTGGGGCCTGGGGCTTTTTCATACTGTCTGCTTTGCAAACTCAAAATAATAACCACTTCCCTTCCTGGAGGATTGCAGCATGAATAGGTGAGACAGACAAATAAAATAAAGACTTTTATTCCCATTTCAGGGATGGAAGACAGGTGAGAAATCTGCCCAGAATACCATGGCGTGCAAGGTCAGAGGTGGGAGATATTCAAGCCTTTCCCAATTTCTTTGCCATTTCTCTGCAACTTTCCAGTTGGGTTTGTTCACATTCTGTCACCCCAGGTATGTGCTGACACACAGAATGGAATCACATTTGATAGTTTTTAGCCTTTTCAGTAGGTACAGGAAGCATAATCCACTGTCATGGATCACTCCATCCTTGCTTTTAGGTGTCTCATAAAAAATATAGTTACTTCCCCATTACACATCACACATGCAGTGGGCTAGTTTAATATCAAGTTAATATTTAATAGTTTCCAAAATGTTATGCTATCCTCAGGGAAAGATGCTTTCTGAATGTAAAATGTAATCTCACATTTGGTGGATTTGAGTTTTGCACATGTCATTGGATCAGCTGCTGCTGTTACCAGATAGGCTTATCTAGATCCTGACAGAGCTAAAAAATTGCATGTGTGTATCTTTGGGTTGTGGTCTGTGTATCCTACCAGCCACATTCAGCTGCTTCATTCTGGGGGTCTTTTATTTATCTTGGAAAGGAGATTTGGTTTCCTGCCTTCTCCCCTCCCTGCATGGCTTTTGGTTATCAGAATTCTCATTTCCCCATCCATAAAGCATGGATAATAAAACAGGGCTGTCTGTAGTGTGAAATTGAAATTCCTGGCAGCAAAACACAAACTATTGTAGCACTGACATTCTTGGTGGGCCACTGAAGGTGAGAGGGGGCTTACAATACCTTCCTTTTGGTCCATGTGTTTTAAGGAAGAGCAAAACATCAGTAATAAAGTGTTTCATGTAAAATTGTTTTAACCAGCAAAAGGAAGGCAAGACCAGGAGAGAAGTGGAAAGCCAGGAGAAATGTTCATGTCCTTTCTAAGTGGACAAAGGACAGAGACTCCAGTGCTGCATTTTGGGGGTTTTTTTGTTTGGTTATTTTGTTGTTGTTGTTGTTTTGTCATTGTTGCTGGTTTTGGTAGGATTTTTATCTTGTTGTTGTGGGGTTTTTGGTTTTTTGGGATTTTTGGTTTGGTTTTTTCTTTTTGTTTGTTTGTTCGTTTTTGTTTTTTGTTTTTTTTTTTTTTTCTGGGGTTTCACGTAGTTGTCAGAGCTTGTAAAAAAATCTACCTCAAATCCTCTTTCCTGAGAAAAGGTAACTTTAGCTCTCACCAAAGAACTTCCAGGCTCTCCAAGAGAGAGGTTTAATAATCTTTTCTGTTTCCATCAGCATGTAACACACAATCACAGAATGGTTTGGGTTGAAAGGGACCTTACACATCATTAATTCCAAACCCCAGCAATGGGCAGGGACACCTTCCAGCACAACACCAATCTCCACACCAGCTGCCCCAGCTCGGGGCTGTGCCATGTCTGTGACGAGCTTGGCAAAGCAGCAGGGTCACAAGGTTTTGCTCTTGGTGCTTTTTCCTACAACTGCTCAAGCTCAAACTTGCCATCGAGGTTTTCCAGCTCTTTGGCTGTTTCTGCCCAGTTTGCCAGTAGCAGGAGGCTGTGAGAATGACTGTGCTGCATCAGATGCAGAGTCCTCCCTGCCCCAGCATCCTTTTTCGTACAACAATCAGCTCTGGATGCCTGGGAAGAGCTTGGGAGCAGGTGTGCACATCATCCTGCTTCCTCAGAGGGTTCATTCAGTCTGTGAGCTGGTGGCTTAGAGCTGTGCTAAATGACAGCTGGTGTTCTCACATTTAGCTCGCCTCAACTTTTTCCTGTGAATCTCTTAAGGATCACCACCTTTGGAAAGGACCTCCATGACCATTGAGTCCAACTTTTGACAGAACCAGAGCTTTTGACCTTGTTGCCCAGACCAGAGCACTGAGAGAATGTCCAGCCATTCCGTGAGCACCTCCAGTGTCACCCTGGTTTTTTAAGATTTTCTAAGCCATCTGATGTTGACATTCTTGTAGTGAACTTTCTCAGACACTTTCTGTAAATATCTCATTGTTTTGCATTCCTTTATGGAGGAGGAGAGAGTTGACGGATTGTTGGTTTGTCCAGTGTCATTGGAGAGGTGGCACTGTCACCCTCCAACCCACTGTCACTCTTGGAAAACTATAAATGATGGAGTCAGAAAATAAAATTCCCTTTTCCTTTGCCTTGAGAACAGCAGAGCGAGCTTGTGTTCTTTCATGTCCTATAGTGAAACCTCCAGGGATGTACCTCCCTGATCAGCCCATTCCCTGACCACCCTTTCAATGAAAAAATTCTATCTCTTGTTCAACCCAAACCTCTCCTGGTACAGATTGAGGCCTTTTCTTCTTGTCCTCTCACTGGCTGCCTGGAGAAGAGGCTGATCCTCACCTGGCTTTATTTCAGGGACATGTAGAGAGTGGTAAAGTCTCTCCTGAGCTTCCTTTTCCCCAGGCTAAACAAACCCAGCTCCCTGAGCTGCTCCTGGTGCTCCAGCCCCTTCTCCATCTCTGTTCCCTCCTCTGGACATGCTCCAGTTCCTCAATTTCTTTCTTGTCCTGAGGGGCCAAAAACTGGACAAAGCACTCAAAGTGTGACCTCAGCAGTGCCCAGCACAGGGGATGGGCACTGCCCTGGTCCTGGGGCTGCACCACTGCTGGCACAGGCCAGGTGATGTGGCATTCACATTCTCTGAATGTGACAAATCTGACAAATCCCTTCACCCAGGATTTTTCTACTGGGAAGCTGAGAAACCTCAGAGAAAAGGAAAACAATTCTTATCTCATTTGCTTCTCCTGTGTTGTGCTCATGTGGAATGTGTTTGGAGATTGTTTACCCACAGGTGATTGTTCCATTGGGCTCTGCTGTGAGTTGTTTTCACTCTTTGGCCAATCAGGGCCAAGCTATGTTGAGACACTGGAGTGAGTCAGGAGTTTTCATCATTATCTTTTTAACCCTCTTTAAGTATCCTTTCTGTATTCTTTAGTATAGTATAGTTTAGTATTATTTAATATAATATAGTATAATAAAAAAATAAATGACCACATTAGCCTTCTGAGAACCTGGAGACAGATTCACCATTCCTTCCTTCCTCTGGGCACCCCACAAATACAATAAGGTGCCATTGGCCCCCAGACACAGCTGGTGCATGTTGAGCCACTGTCAACCAGCCCACCATGTCCTTTTCTTCCAGGCCATTTTCCACGCACTCTGCCCCAAGGGTTTGGTTTTTATCTGCACTGATGTAAATTAGGGTTGGCCCATTATGTCCTGTGCTCCCTCAGGCTGGGTACTTCACAAGAACTTTTTAAATGTTTATTTAAACACGTGTAGAGATTTTCTGCTGTGCAGGGGATATAGATTTGTTAAAAAAGGCTTTGTTTCATCCTGAGAAAGACATGCTACTTTACAGAGAAGCAAATCCAGACTCCTGCAGCCTGGAAGCTGAGATGGTAAGTTTTGAATGCTAGCTGAAAAGAGTATGAATGGAGTAGATTTCATTTCTCATACTTGGATTGTTTGCCTGCTTCATAACCTCTTTGCTAGGGGCAGTTCAAACTCACTCCAGACACTTTTGCTGCCCACTGTATTTCTGCAAGGTTTTTGCACTGCCACGTTCCCCAAGGGTTGTGCTTCCACCACTCTTATTTGAAATGGTAAATTTTGTGATTGCTGTGGATCTGGCAGAAGCAGGGTGAGATATGTGCAGACTTGTGTCTCTCATCCATCTGAGATGGGCGGCTGCAGCTCTAACGTGGTCCTGCCTTCCTTGCCAGCAGATTAGGAAAGGATTGTGAAAGAGAAGGACACCAAGGGGATCATCATTCCATGTCTGTACTGCAGCAATCCTCCAGCTGGCATCAGCCTCCATTTGCTCTGTGCCTTCCATGTGGGATCAATAAGAGAGATGCACAGAGAGAATCCAGGAAAGCCTGGAAGTAGAAAGCAAATTTTCTGGCACTTTTCATTCTTTTATATTCAGTGTAGTGTGAGCCTGCAAGACAACTGCAGTACACATGGGAAGGTTGGATTGAGGATTTGGGCACTGCCCAGCTTTTGTATTTCTGCTCCACCACAGACTCCCCATGGCCTTGGGCAAGGCATTAATGGCCAGTCTGGAGTAGAAGGGTCAACCTTGTGGAGGCTGACCTAGAACAGAGACTAGATGGTATTAAAGAATAAAGCAGGGATTTATTAAAAGGCTTCAATGGATGCACCTTGGGCAGCACAAGAGCCCAGCCAGGGCTACACCCAAGATGAACCAAAATGGTCACAAGATGAACCCAAAGTGAACCGAAATGGTCCTAAAATGCACAACCACTCACAGGGTCTCTCATTTTTATAAGTTCTGCTCCATTTGCATATTGAAGTTAATTGTTCAATTATAGTTTTAGATTATGAAGTCCCATCCTTCTTGTTTTTCTCTCTCCAGCCCACGTTGTTTGTGCTCTTGGGCCTGAGATTTGGATCATTTGTCCTTGGTGCCCAGCTGGAGCAGGAATTGTTTTGTCTCCCTGCTCTGTGCACAGAGCTCATCATCCCCTCATATAAAACCCAGACCCACACACTAAAGCAGCACAGAACCTGAAAAATATAAAAGCCAAAACCTGAGGCATCAGGTGTGAGCACACCAAGCACAGAAGCTCAGTGAGAGGGACCATCAGGTGAGTTTTGGTGTCTCCACAGACACTACAATCCAATACAGAGACAACTTGTGACTGGGCAGGGTGAAAGCTGGTGTGGACTTCTCAAAGTTGGCTACTTTAAGTTAACATGGCATAAATATGGATATTTCCACATCAGACTCCCTTTGCAAGGCACAAGGCAGAGCAGAGGATGGAAAACAGGTTCCTAGATCATAAGTCACGATCATGAAAATTAGTTCTACAGCCCAGCCCTGTGCAGAATGGAGCAGTCACAATGGAGCAGTCACACATTCCATGGCCCAGATCTGATGCCACCCAGTCCCCAGTGTCCCACATATGCAGCCAGTGTCCTCACCACTAGGATCTTCCAGCCCACCTCTGGAAGCTGTGTCAGCATCCAGGCAGAAATTCAATATCCACGGCGATGGAGGGAAAGTTTTTTTGACTAAACATGCTGTAAAATATAAAATCTTTGGAATTGTGGGGTTATTGTCTTGAAGGTTAGCACAGATATCAGAAAACCCCCCACTAATGTTCGTGAATTATCTCTCTTTTTTTGGCTGAAATCCCTTTCCAAAGAATTCGGGTCTTTGTGGAAAGTGAAGCTGTTGTGTCAGGTGACAGCAAGTGGCACGTTTTAAACCCACTGCATTGAACATGTTAAAGTCATGGAGTTTGTCTGGGGGTTAGAATGAAAAGGTATTTGCCCTGGGTATGTACTTCCTGGGAAAAATCTTCAGGATATGAGACAATGAATCACCTCCTAGAGCAGAGGAGAAATGCAAAGCATGCAACTCTTAAAGCTCTTCAGAGAGCAGGGTACCTGCACCAGGCAAGGCATTACACAAATGGACATGAGATGAGCTAAAAGGTCATTTTTATCCTCCCTTTTAAACATGGATCCAGAAGGAAACATGCTAACAGCAAGGCCACCTCCTGCTACCAATTATTCAGAAAGGTAAGAGTCCAGATTGTGCCACAGAGAACCACTTAGACTTCTCATCAAAATGAGACTGTGGCAAAGTGAATGCTCCAGGAGGTCAAATGCATTTCCACTCAGGGCAGGATCATTTCCAAGAGCCCGAATGAAGGATTAACAAAGATGACTTGACATTTACCTGGATTCATGTGCAGCTAATAGGGCTGATAAAAGTGCTCCATGAATAATGCATATTGGGTAATTCACAGATGGAAAGATTCATCTTCTTCCATGAGCAGAAGGGATGGGGGAGGGTGGAACATCAGACAGAAAAGATTGGTCTTTAGATCCATAATATCTTTATCAGTGGAAAGAGAGGTCAAGGTTTCCTGGTTTAGCATCTTAAGTGCTTCCATTAAGGAAGCAATTTTAATTACTTAGAAGGTCACAGACCCTCTTTTTGTTTTGAGGGGGTTTTTTTAGGGGGAGGGGGAAGATGGGATTTAGAGTAATTAGCAAATTAGCAAAGTGCAGCTGATTTCTTTGAGGGTGGTACATGGAGGGGCTGAGCACAGTGTCACAAAGGCACAGAACAGCTGAGCTCAGAAGGAACCTCTGGAGATTCTCTGCTCTAAACACCATGACCACAGAAACACCAAATACAGCAAAATCTCCAGGCAAGCATCCAGGAAAGCTGGGTTTGAAAATCTCTGAGGATAACAACTCCACAGTTCAATCACCCTGACAGAAAAAATGGGGTTTTTTGGTGGTGTTCACAGGGTCCCAGGACGAGGGAAGAGATGAGAATCTTGACTCCATGTTTCAGAAGGCTGATTTATTATTTTATGATATATATTAAATTTAAAAAATGATATAATAAAACTATACTAAAAGAATAGAAGAAAGGATTTCATTAGAAGGCTAGCAAGGAATAGAAAGGAATGGAATGATAATAAAATCTTGTGACTGACCAGAGTCTGAAACAGCTGGGCTGTGATTGGCCATTAATTAGAAACAACCACATGAGACCAATCACAGATGCACCTGTTGCATTCCACAGCAGCAGCAGATAACCATTGTTTACATTTAGTTTCTGAGGCCTCACAGCTTCTCAGGAGAAAAATCCTAGCAAAAGGAATTTTCATAGAATATGTCCATGACAGTTTTTTACCTTGTATTTAAATTGTTTCTTGTATTTCCATTTACAAGCATTGTCTTTTGTCCTGTTACTAGACATCACCTGGTCCTTCTCCTTTACTCAGCCCTCAGGTATTTAAACACCTTGAAAAGACCCCTCACAAAGATAAATCAAATCAAATCAAATCAGTCTCAAGTCTCTCAGTCTTTCTTCACTGAGAGAAACTCCAATCCTCATTCACCTTTGAGGCCCCTGAGCCAATGTTACTGTGACCCATTGTGGCAGTATTTTCACTATGGATGCAGCGATTCCTTGTGTTCCCAGGGAAAGGTGAATGCTTGGGGGAATGTTTTCATGTCCCAGACTGCAGCTGACAGGAACAACCACCCACTCTGTTCTGCAGTTCATGGAAGGGGTGACACAATGATTACCTGTCACTGTTCATCTGGTGCTCTTCAAAATCCAGCCTGTGAAATCTCTTGGAAGAGAAGCTTAGAGAAAAGATGTCCTGCCTGGAGCCAGGATTAATGAGGTTGAATCCTACTGGTGGCCACAGAACTGGTTCAGTTTGGAAAGTGCTGCTGTGGGGTTTTGTTCATTACTGTGATGGGACCACAAATCAAGCACAACTTTCCCAAGGATGTGCCTGGATAATTCAGTAATATCCCCTTGAAGACCACAGTGCCCTTTAAATTCAAAACTCTGGGTTTTACACAGTGTAGAACAATTACATTTTTAATTAGGACAACTCAAAGCAATTTGGTGAAGCAGAGGAAGAAAGAGAAGACACTGTGTCCTTGCTTCTCCTTTTGATTTCAATCAGCTCAATGGTTTTCTGGGTTTCAGCAAGTTCTAAAAAGCTGCCTTGCTCTCTCCAGCAATCTCCCAGTCTTGGCCTGTGGTTTTCCAGATCCTTGCTAAGCTCTGTGCCTGTGTCCTCCTGTGCCTGCCCTATCCTTCAGCCCTGAAGCCTCCTTGAGAGGAAGCTGAGACCAATTAAGACCAAGACAAATTAAGACTGAGACCAATTAAGCCTGGAACAGCTTCCCAGGGCAATGGTGACAGCATCAAGCCAGACACAGCTCAAGAAGAGTTTGGACAATGCTTTCTGGCACAGGGTGGGATTCTTGGGGTGTCCTGTACAGGGCCAGGAGTTGGACTCGATGATCCTGATGGGTTCTTTCCAACTCAGAATATTTCTATGTTTTTATGATTCTTAGTCCCAAAGGAATGACTCCCTGTCCCTCTGCAGATTTCCATCTGTCCCAGTCACTTTCCAAAGGCATGTGGCATATGACACATGTTTAAAAAGCCAGATATCCTTTGCCATAATCAATCAGCTGAAAAGCCTCTATCCTGTTGGTGCAAGAGGGCAGAAGGAAGTTCCCATGGCCATCAGAATTCTCCTTTCCCCACAGTTAAAATTAATCTGTACTTCAATGCAGTGTCCTTGAACCCTGAAGGACATAAGCTTCATTTCCCTCTAAATTAGAGCTGGATTTTAGTCTGAAGTTGCATTTAAATGAAGGGCAAAATTCCTCCTGCTTTCGACAGAAGGAAAATTTCCTCGCTTGAGTTGAATTTTACCCAGTCAAGAGTTCACACTTGTCTTGGTAAATAGGAAAAGACATCCCCAAGCTGGTGAGAGGGATTCTGGCCAAACCCCCTGTGGCTGCACAGAAGGGTGAAGTCTTCAGGGACACAAAGCCAGGAGATCTGCCTCCAACTCTGGATCTGCAGTGTGGCCAGGACCTGGGTGTGCCTTGACTTCAGTGGCACAGCGTGCACAGAGCTGCCATCATCACAGCTGTCCTCTGCCACCACCACGGGACCTCAAAGAGCGACACCACTGCCAAGAATGGAGATTTTAGAGCTCCCTAAAGGGGCTCAGCTCAGCCTGGGCTGTGCCCACAGACTGGTCCTGAGCAGGTGACACCAGTGTCACTGAGAAAGGGAGAAAACTCCAAGGAACAGCAAACACTGACAATCCACGTTCTACAAAATTGTCTGGCTTGTATGGCTTCTAAAGCAGGATATTTAGTGAGGGGCTGGGCTCCTTGATGTGATGATTTGTAGCACTTCAGTCAGAAGTTTGGGCTCTTTGTACATTCTCACACTGTGTGAGACTGAGTCTGTCTGTGTGTGTGACAGGCACTGGCAGCCACATCTCCTCCGGGACATATTTGTGGAATATCAGCTATTTAGTACCATCTTGTTCACTCAGTGGGCAAGCCAGAAATGACTGTGGAACAAACCCAAAACAAGCTTTTCCTCCCCTGGAGGAGCTGATGCCAATGCATCTCTTACCTTGCCAGGCATGAGCCAGGTGAAATCACAACCTGAATGCCCTGTGGAGCCTGATCCTTGCTCTCTGTTGGATGTGTAGTATCACAAGTGAGGTTTCCATGCTGCTCTGATACTGCTTCCAAGGCAAGGATTATTGTTTTTCTGTGAATTGTGGCTGGACTTTCACAAGAGGTAACTTCTGGTCTGAGACTGAGCTGCTTCTGAGTACATTGGACTGAATGCAAAGGGATCTGAGATTCAGCCACCAGAGTGGAGAGAGGGATGGCAGAAATAAATAAATGAAATAAATGAGAAATAAATGAGACCACAGGAACCTCACATCATGTGAAGTGAAAAAAAAAATCCTTGCTGTTAAAAAAAGTTAAATATTTGCAATTCAGAGTACCAGGAGAAAAATAAATAAGAAATAAAGAACCATGCTCCCTAACTGAAGAAAAGGAAATGTTTCCTTGCCCCAGCTGCCAAAACACAGACCCTGGGTAGGAGGCACAGGTTTCACCCCTGATTTTGCTTTGGTGTGTAGAAAAGCCAAATCTCCACATCCTTTAATCCTTTTCTTATTGGCTGTAAGGGGCATAATTATTTCTGCTTTTGCTTTTCCAGCTTGCTTGTCCATTCTGGGTGCAGCTGTTTGGAGACAGGAGTCTCCCCTCCTGTGTGTGAGTGCCCCTCCAGGTGCTTGGGTTCAGGGACTATTGAACACAGAATGTGACCCCTCTGCTAAGAGGATTTCAGGGAGAAAATACCACTACAGAACTCACCTGAGGCTGCAATCTCTGAAACAAGCAGCTCATCCATGTAAAGCAAAGGCTCCAGGCTCCAGAAAATACTGACATGGAGGTAGAGACAAGTCTGAGCTGGGCTCACTAAATCTCTGCTTCATTTCACTAAGGCAGGGGAGAAGAATGAGTTTTAGCAAGCAGGACAATTAATAACCAAGCCTCATGTCAGGTGAAAGTGTAATTAGCAATGCCAGATGGAAGTGCATCCACAGGAGGCATGGAAAGCTCCCTCTCCCTTGGAATATGCCACATTGCAGCCACACCAGGTCCTCCTCCAGGAAAGCAGGGGCTGAAATCTCCTCAAGCAGAAGATGGAATTGCATTTAGGTTTATATTCATGGACTAACACCACAAGCCCTGGGCAATTGTTTAGCATGACCTGCTGTGATTATTTTGTAATGCTTATGCTCCTCTCCCCCTCTGTTTTCTATTTATGCTGCAGATATTAGTGAGTTATCTAAAATCCTGAGTAGTTTTGGGGAAAACCTATATGATGCTATCTGTTGGTAAATTAGCCTCTCACCCTTCCATTTCTTATTCAGTTCTCAAGTTTCTTCCATGGAGGAAACATCCAAGTTATTGTAAAAGTAATTTTATTTTATTTTAAAACAACAATTTAGTAAACAAGCTGCCTCACTGCCGGCTGCTCACCTCTATACTGAGGAGGAGGAACTCACCTAATAATAATTCTAGTACAATGCTTCCCTTGAAACACCCCCAGGAGGCTCTCTTTATCTGGGAAAGGTGCTGGAATATTCACACCTAATCACCAGGACACAGAAATACAGCTCTTTAAAGGGGGAAATCAATTTCCCTTTGCATTTGAAATACTAACAATGTACTTTGCTGGAGCTAAGTGGTTGGATAAGATCGTACATCCAGTGCTGATGATCAGCCTGAAAGGGAGGGGGCAAAAGGTGACAGTGGGGCTTAGCAATAGCAGTACCTAAAGAGAAATTTATTAATAAAAGGGGAAAAAGGAAATTGTTAGATGGTCCTCTCTCCTCAGTTCAGTTCCACACCAGTACAAAACCCCAACAGTGTTGGTCCCTCGTGTTAAAGGTCTGTTTGCCATCCCTTGTGACATTTACAGGGCTTTTTGCTGTTAGCAATATCCACTGGGATCTGTGGCACAGACAAATCCTCAACACTTGGAATTCTGGTCTCTTTTCCCTCTACTGTACCCCTTACATTACTTGCTTTTGTGAGTTACATTGGTGGCAGCAGTTTTGTCCCCTGAGATCACATTAGGGACTTCCAGAGAAATTAATCTGATGGAAAATTGCATTGTCAACCAAGCTTAATTTTTTTTTCATGAAAAGCATTTCCTTCCTGTAGGGAATTCACAATGTCTGCTTAAAAAAAGTCCAAACAAACCCCCAGACTTTAACACTTTCATCTTGAATCTTTCATTTTATGGCATGAGAAAATCTATAGGGGTGAAGTTCTTTTGTTTGCTTGTTTAAGAAAAAATCCATTACCCTACTCAATGAGACTTCATGAAGGAAAATACATGTGGATTAGATATTCCTTCCTTCCTTCCTTCCTTCCTTCCTTCCTTCCTTCCTTCCTTCCTTCCTTCCTTCCTTCCGCCACTTCCTTCCGCCACTTCCTTCCTTCCTTCCTTCCTTCCTTCCTTCCTTCCTTCCTTCCTTCCTTCCGCCACTTCCTTCCGCCACTTCCTTCCGCCACTTCCTTCCGCCACTTCCTTCCGCCACTTCCTTCCGCCACTTCCTTCCTTCCTTCCTTCCGCCACTTCCTTCCGCCCCTTCCTTCCTTCCGCCACTTCCTTCCTTCCTTCCTTCCTTCCTTCCTTCCTTCCTTCCTTCCTTCCTTCCTTCCTTCCTTCCTTCCTTCCTTCCTTCCTTCCTTCCGCCACTTCCTTCCGCCACTTCCTTCCGCCACTTCCTTCCGCCACTTCCTTCCGCCACTTCCTTCCGCCACTTCCTTCCTTCCTTCCGCCACTTCCTTCCTTCCGCCACTTCCTTCCTTCCGCCACTTCCTTCCTTCCTTCCTTCCTTCCTTCCTTCCTTCCTTCCTTCCGCCACTTCCTTCCTTCCTTCCTTCCGCCACTTCCTTCCGCCACTTCCTTCCTTCCTTCCTTCCTTCCTTCCGCCACTTCCTTCCGCCACTTCCTTCCTTCCGCCACTTCCTTCCTTCCTTCCACCACTTCCTTCCGCCACTTCCTTCCGCCACTTCCTTCCGCCACTTCCTTCCTTCCTTCCTTCCTTCCTTCCTTCCTTCCTTCCTTCCTTCCTTCCTTCCTTCCTTCCTTCCTTCCTTCCTTCCTTCCTTCCTTCCTTCCTTCCTTCCTTCCTCCCTCCCTCCCTCCCTCCCTCCCTCCCTCCCTCCCTCCCTCCCTCCCTTCCGCCACTTCCTTCCTTCCGCCACTTCCTTCCGCCACTTCCTTCCCCTTTTCTCTGTTCTTTTCTGTTTTGTTCTCTTTTCCTTTCTTTTCCTTCTTTCTTTCCCTCTGTTTCCTTTTTTTTCCCTTCATCCCGTCTCTTCCCTATTCCAAGGTCAGTGCAAAAAAATCCAGTTCTGGGAAAACATGGAGAAATCTGGCATTTGCTGTTTTTGTAGCCCCAAACAGAAACCATATTAAAACATGAAGTTTAGTGAGTCTATGGATGTATGCATGGATAGCTGTGATTTATTGGATGTGTCAGGGGTTCATTTCATCTTTAAATAGGAAAACCATGAGGTGTGACTTGATGACTTATTAAAAAAATGTCACACTACCTAGGAAGAGTGACACCATAAAATACTTACACACACAATTCCTGAGAGGGGCTTGTCAGAAGGATATCCCAGCTTACCATTTAATGGGAAAAAATAATTATTCACGGGTTGTTAGTTTTGCTTTTTACAAACAATGAGTCCAGTTAATTTTGTCATATCACTGGATTGTGTTTGCAAGCTTCAATCACTCCTTTAAACCAGCCCAGCCCTCCCAGGGCACATGGAGTGAAAAGGCATCATTTTAATGGGCTTGTAGCTAATTAAAATGTGTGACATTCAGAATGTGGCTGGAACGTGGCATAAAAAAGAAATGACAGGACAATACATCATGTCACGGACAAGTGGCTAAATGTGAGTTGTGCTGGCAAATACCATGGTGAAAAATCAGCTTGAATCAGGCTCCTCCAAGCATTCAGGAATATCTATTTGTTTGCATGCTTCATCCAGAAGTGGTGGATGGGTTCTCACTAGGGATAAGTGACCTGTTTTGCAATTTTCCAAGGTTCTGTCTTTGATGTCCTGGTGTGGATTGACCTCTGTCCTTACAGGGGGGTGGGTGGGTGGCTGCTGTCAGGGACAGTGTGGCAAACAATGTTTGATTCCCAGGGGCGGCACTGCAGGGAACAACAAAGATTTGTGGGTTTTGCCTGATATTGTGTATTCTGAGCTGCTTGGTCTTCTTCAGTGCACCTGCTAAAGAAATGAACAAATTCCACTAAACCAGGTTGCTCCAAGTCCCATCCAACCTGGCCTTGGACACTTCCAAGGATCCAGGGACAGCCACAGCTTCTCTGGGCACCCTTTGCCATGGTCTCCCTGTGGCATTCACATTCTCTGAAAAAATCCCCTTCGCCCAAGGTTTTTCTCCTGGGAAGCTGAGAAACCTAAAAAAAAAAGGAAAACAATTCTTATCTCATTTGCTTCTCCTGTGCTGTGCTCATGTGGAATGTGTTTGGAGATTGTTTACCCACAGGTGATTGTTCCATTGGATTCTGCTGTGAGTTGTTTTCACTCTTTGGCCAATCAGGGCCAAGCTGTGTCAGGACTCTGGAAAGAGTCAGGAGTTTTCCTTATTATCTTTTTAGCATTCTGTAAGTATCCTTTTTGTATTCTTTAGTATAGTTTAATATTCTTTAATTAATATAGTATAATAAAGTAATAAATTACCCTTCTGAGAACGTGGAGTCAGATTCACCATTCCTGCCTTCATTGGGACAGTTTTCCAGCAAATACCTCCCCACCCTCACAGGGAACAGTTCCTTCCCAACATGCCATCTAAACATTCTTATTTCAGCTTAAAAGTGTTCCCCTTTGTCATATAATTCCATGCCCTTTCCAAATGTCCCTCTCCAGGTCTCCTGTACCCTTTAGGCACTGAAGGTGCTGGAAGCTCTCCCTGGAGCCTTCTCCAGGCTGAACAATCCCAACTGTCACAGCCTTTCGTTATAGGAGACATACTCCATCCCTCTGGTCCTTAGAAGAGCAGTTTCAAACAGCAGCCTGACTTTCAGAAGGCAGCTCACCAAAAAATCCCAGCCTGAATCAGAAAGGCTCCAAAAAAAATGTGGAAATTATGGTTGGGTGGGCCAGTTTGGATTGTGTTTGTACAACCTGTACTAGTGGAAGGCGTCCCTGCCCATAGCATGGGGCTGTAACTAGAAGGTTTTTAAGGTCTCTTCCAACTCAAACCATTCTGTTCTATAACTGGGGATCCCAAATAGATGATGAAAGGAAATATTGCTGTATGGGCTGATAAAGTTAAATATTTTTGTGTCCTAGCCTTCTTTCTTTCTGCCTTTCAAAGTATTTCTATTTTTTGCAGATAATTAATTCTTTTTCTTTCTTAGCTATGAGCCTTGGCTCACACTACTAAAGAGCCTAAAAAGGCTCTGTTGCATTTAAAATCTTGTTAGAATTAACCCCAAATTCTTAACTTAGCAGTCAAAATGGACTCCATGCTGAACACAGCAATTCTTTTTAAAAAAGGGAATTAAGAATATCTATTTGTCTGCTTTTCAAGGAGACTAATGTTAGTAAAGGGAAAAAGGGGGATAAAGAAAGGAAACAAAATGTACCAGTACTGTTAAATTTATTCCTTTTATTATAATTTCTTTGGCTTATGTAAATTTAACTGAAGTTTTTCAGACCATTAATCCATAACACCAACTATAGCCCTCTTTGTTCTTAATTAAAAACGGATGGATTGATAGAAGAGGGATGAGCTTTTCAGAAGTACTCAATGCTGACCAAACTCTGCTTTGATGAAGTCAGTGCTGAAAACTCCCCCAGAATCTATTGAGAATAGAGCAGAGCTCTGAGCATTTCTGAAACCCCTTCCAGAGTGAAGTGTGGTGAGGGATCATTTCTGAGAGCATTGCCAGGGGTTCAGCATTGTGGTTTCAATGAATTTCAGGGTTTTTTTGGGGTTTTTTTTTTGTCTTAAAACTGGTTTGAGCTGTTTAAAATCTACATCCCAAATGGTTTTTGTGGACTCTAACCCTTGAGCTGTTGTGGTTGGGTTCAGAAATTTGGATTGGCTCGCAGAAAAGTGCGTTAAAAACACACATAAGGGATTTGGGAGACACCATAAGTAGCAGTGTTTGAAAGCTGAAATGAGGCAAATAAATGTGGCAGAAATGGATTTTGAAAGTCTCAATGTGTTTATTACTTGCAACTGACCCAATCCCAAAGGTCAGTAGTAGTTTTAACACCTCTGTCCTCTGGTGAAAACCAGAAAGCAAAAAAGACCCAAACACAGCAGATGAGTCCTGGTGCAGAGCTGGGAGAGAGGAACCACCCTGCAGCATCAGAAAAGAGAATTCATGGTTTAGAGCACAATGGTTTGGGTTGGAAGAGACCTTCAAATACATCCCATTGCACCCCCTGCCATGGGCAGGGACAGTTTCCACTATCCCAGGTTGTTCCAACCCCTGTCCAACGTGGCCTTGGGCACTGCCAGGGATCCAGGGGCAGCCACAGCTTCTCTGGGCACCCTGTGCCAGGGCCTCCCTGTGGCACTCACATTTTCTGGAAAAATCCCTTCGCCCAGGATTCTTCTCCTGGGAAGCTGAGAAGCCTCAGAGAAAAAGGAAAACAATTCTTATCTCATTTGCTTCTCCTGTGCTGTGCTCATGTGCAATGTGTTTGGAGATTGTTCACCCACAGGTGATTGTTCCATTGGATTCTGCTGGGAGTTGTTTTCACTCTTTGGCCAATCAGGGCCAAACTGTGTCAAGACTCTGGAGAGAGTCAGGAGTTTTCATTATTATCTTTTTAGCATTCTGTAAGTATCCTTTCTGTATTCTTTAGTATAGTATAGTATTCTTTAATATAATATAGTACAATAAAGTAATAAATTAGCCTTCTGAGAGCATGGAGTCAGATTCATCATTCCTGCCTTTGTCAGAGCATTCCCAGCAAATACAACACTTCCCCACCCTCCCAGGAAATAATTTTTTCCTAACATCTACTCTAAATCTAAACAGTTCAACCAAAGTCTTAAAACATCTTAAAATTCCAAAATTACCCATTATTCAAAACATCAAGGCTGGTGCGGCAAAATTTCAAGCCAAGCTTGAAATTTTTCACTGTTGAGGCCCATTTTGTTTATCCTTGTCAGGTGGAAAGACAAAATGTGCTACAGAGGCTCATTTCTGAAGGGATCAGATGGAGAGCAGGACATAAAGTGACAGAACTGGCCTGGTGGCTGTGTCTCTAACTGGCCCAATGCCTGTGAAAACATACGGTCCCTTTGCCACCACGGAGGCTGGAGGAGAGGCAGTTTAATGGGGCTCTGCACACAAGTTTTAGAGCCTTTCATAGCACAGATATAAATGATACATTTCATCTTTATGCCACCCTTCTAAATCACTAAAAAGTAAATTCAGTTAATGCTGAAAGGCAGAAGCCCTGAACTGCTGCTTTGCTTTGCTATTTATAGTGTCAGGACCAGCTCTGGCTTAATCTTCTGGGTGTCATTCAATATATTCCTGACCCAACCAGGTAGAACAGAAGACTTTGGCTGTATTTCCAAGCTCTCAGAGGTTTTAAGACAATCCCACAGCTTTTGCTGCAAGTAGTTTTTGCAGTGTACTGATTAATAATCTCTGGGAGAGTTTAATTGTCCACAGGAAAACATCAGCTGCAGATCAGGAAAGAAAATGCCCCCTAAAATTTAAAAAAACCCTCAAACAACAAAAAGCACCAAAAAAAAAAAAACCAAAAAAAGTTTTAGAAAAGGGACATATTGACTTCATTTTCCCAGCAGATGTCTCTGCTGAAGCCCCTCCCATCCCTGGCTCCATTTGTGCCATGTTAATTGTCATAACTACGCCCTGTAGCTCCTTGGTAGGAGAATTGTCACAATTAGCCTGTGACTTTGCACCAGCTGTCTTGGCATAGACAAGACAACGTGCTTTGGACTCTGAACACCTGCAAACCAATTCCATGGTGGATGTTTGAATGCTCAAACCAAACAGATGTTGCATTTCAGGCTTGTTCTCTTGGGGGGGCTGGGGAGAGAGAGGTGGAAAAATGTCTGTATGCTGGGATGCCATAATTTTCCCTTTTTGAGGTTTATTCTGTGCATTCTCTTCCAGTGTGCTGATGGAGGGATGGCCCCAGCAGTTATCTGGAGATTACACAATTTGTAGGGTTCCATATATTGGTAGCTCTGAGTAGCTGAACAGAATGGGGGCAGGGGGTGAAAGAGAAAAAAAAAACCCTCCACATTTATTTTGATTTATTTCTAATTACTCCCTTTCCAGGGCTCTGAAAGGACAGTTTGGTTTGGTTGGTGCACTTCTGGGTGAGTGTGATCTGGGAGCTGGCAGGCAGCACTTTGGCAGTTTTACCCCAGTGAGTTTAATAACCCAACGAGAATTGCCCAGAACAGTGGGATCAGATTCATGGAACGAGCCATGAATGCATTTCTGTTCCCCAGTAACTGCTCAGTGGGATTATTCAAGAGATTTAAATGTGGGTGGCATCAATTTGAAATGCAGATGGTGTATCTTATTAAACACCATTTCAGCTATTTGTAGTGCTCAGAACAGTATTTGCCCTGAATTTAAATAACGATGTACAGTATTTGTTAAAAAACATGCTTGGGCATGTTTTGTTTAATTAGTGGCTTGAAATTTCCTAGCATATGGCTTGTCATTTGCTAAAAAGATATGCAATTATGAAGTTCCTTGAAGTTTTACTATTTAAAAGCAAAATTAACTTGGTGTGTTCAGCAGTTAATGGCAGGCCATTAAATATAGTATTTACTAAACAAAAGACATATAGGAGCAGCTGAGTGTGCCTGTGCCATCTGTACCTCGAGCCCCTCACATCTTTTGGTTCACAGGAGGTAGACTGGACCCACTCTGCTCCCTCAGTTCATTACCAGAGTTTTCTGCACTTCAGTGCAAATGACATCGTGTCTGGTTATTATCTTTAAAGGCCTGGATGCCGCTTTAGAAGCATCAATTTAATTTTTATACTTCAGGAAAGCAAGCAGACCATCTGCTTAGAAATCCCAGCACTTTCTGAAGAGCTGCAGATATTTCTTTTCCCTGTCAGGTTTTGAATGGCCTTTTAAAGTTTTTGGAACTTTTCAGTTGCCTGCCTGTTCATTTTTGATTAGGAAATGGAAATGAGAGTCTGGAAGACTGAAGGATGATACATGTTGTTTTTTTTTCTCCCCATAACTTACCTGCTCAGCTTCTACTCCTCATCACGACACATGAGTAATTCAGTGTCTGCTTCCCTCCACCAGCTCAGCTCGAGCCAGTTCCTCCGTCCAACACCTCCATCACTCCCTAGTCCCAGCAGAGATGATGGAAAGACTTGCCTCAGGCATCTCCACCACCCCTCATTGCAGGCAATATTATGCACTCAAATGAGTCACAGATTGGAGGATTCTCATTTTTTTTCTCCTGAGAGCGGCTTATCTCGGGAAGGGAAGCGGAGAGGGAAGCAGTGGAGCCTGATGAAGAAGTGAGAAGGGAATGACCCCCCATCCTGACACATTCCTTTCCTTCACAAGTCTGATTTCATGGCTTTATCACGCGCTGCACTTCTTCAGGCACAGACAGTAGGATTCATGTCAGTGCATTATAGACATCCACACAAGAGCCAGGCCCTCCCAGGCTGAGAATTTATGCAAGAAATAGGCTTTTTTTAGGGTTTTACCTCTTCTATACATTTCCCTCTTGAAGAGGCAAATGACAGCTCTGAAAGCCCCGTTTTTGGTCATTAACTATGAGGGGAGTGTAGATATCTACACTGAGATACAGACTCACAGTGAAGATCTCACAAAACTCATGGTTGAAATCTTTGGGAATCACTGAAAAATCACTGTGAATTTCAGGAAATTCAGGGTTTTGCTTTGTTTCCTTTCTTATCACCACTACATCTTTGTTCAGTAAGAACAAGATGTTCAGGTCATCAGAGGGACAACCAAAGTTGTGATCCTTTTCAGGGTGAGCTGTCAAGCAGATGAAAAGAGAAGCAAAACAAACAGGAGGGGAAAAGGTGGGAAATCAGAAGCATTAATCCATACCTCTGTTTCTTTCTGGATGGTACTCATCTTCTCACCTTAGCCAGGGTTGCCAATACTTTTGCTTATATATTTTACCCATCTTTCATCCCACTAGCCTGACCACAGTATCCCACCATCCCACTGATCTGCTTCACTCCCTCTCAACGTGACTTTTTCAGGATTCTCTCTTGATTTCCAGACAGAACTCCTGCCTTTACCACAGTGCTTCTGTGGAGCTGTTCACAGGGTCCCAGGACGAGGGAAGAGATGAGAATCTTGACTCCATATTTCAGAAGGCTGATTTATTATTTCATGATATATATTATATTAAAAGAAAATTATATACTAAGACTATACTAAAATAAAAGAGAAAGGATTTCATCAGAAGGCTAACAAAGGAAAGGAATGGAATGATAATAAAATCTTGTGACTGTTCACTTGTGACAGACACAGGTGGCTGTCATTGGTCATCAAGTAAAAATATGCTGGGTAAACAATTCTCCAAATCACATTCCAAAGCAGCAAAACATGGACAAGCTGAAGCTTCCCAGCTTCTCAGGAGAAAAGATCCTGGCAAAAGGATTTTTCATAAAATATGTCTGTGACAGGCTTCCTCCTGCTCACTCCTCACTCTGCCTGCTCCGCTCCTTTCCCTGATCACTGCTGATTTCCTACCCCAGCTCTGTTATTTTTTACATGACTGTCTGATCTCTCTGTCTAATGAACAACTCCCCTGACTCCCAGCTCCCTGCTAATGAAGATGGAGAGAGCTTTACCTCTTCACTCATAGAACCCTGGACAATATCACGTAGCAAAAGGAATTATTATACAAAAATAGGTCCATAATGTGCTCACTCTTTTTTCTTCTGTGACTCAAAGTGACTTCCTTAAGGGGAATGTTTCTTTTGTTATCCACCTTCAGTTCTGATTTCCCTGCACTGTGATCAATTGGTTTTTGTGGGGCAGGAATGCTCTGCACAAATGGGAAAGGAAGGGGAAGGGAGAGGGAAAGGGAAATGGGAAAGGGGAAAGGGAAAGGGGAAAGGGAAAGGGGAAAGGGGAAAAAGAAAGGGGAAAGGGAATAAAAGGGGAAAGGGGAAAAAAAGGGAAAGGGAAAAAGGGGAAGAGGAAAAAAGGGAAAGGGAAAGGGAAAGGGAAAGGGAAAGGGAAAGGGAAAGGGAAAGGGAAAAGGGAAAAGAGAAAAGGAAAAAAGAAAGGAAAAGGGAAAAGGAAAAAAGAAAGGAAAAGGGAAAAGGGATGAACACCTTCTGCCAGACCAGGTTGTTCATCTAATGAATTGTTTTTGGATTGGTGGTTATTTTTGACTTTTTAAGACCTTCAAAGTGCTGCATTTTTGGTCCAGACATGATGAGTTGAAATACTGTTTGATCCCCTGACTGGATGCTCCTTGCTAGACAAAAGGACATTTTTTTTCTGCAAAGAATTGAAAGGGAAGAAATTAAAGAATGCCCAAAGTCATTCATTCTTTTTTTGTCAATAAACTGTCATTCCAGCAGCAAAATAAGTCCACACATATCAGAAGAAACCAATGAGACTTGATAGCAAAGCATTAGAGGCATGATGGAGGGAGGGAATCACACAAACTTTTAAAAACACAAACACATTCTAAATAAATATGAAAATATGACTTTTCATCTCTACCCTCACATATTCAAATGGGAATCACTGTTGTTCAATTTTGACCTTTTCAGGTGCCCCAAAGTCTAAAACAATGTTTATGACATCCAGTTAAGGGCAACTCCAAAAATACAACGAATATTCAGAAGAAATTACAATAAGGATTCACCACAAGGCGCTCATTCCTCCAGATTGTTGAGAACCAATGCTTGGGGTCTCTGTGTTTGGGGACGTCATTTCCCAAGAAGAAGACGTGAAAGACACCTTGACAAGTTGTCATTAAAGATTTCATGGCAATAGCTGTGAGTGCAGGAATTCCTGCTCTGTTGCCCTGGCAAAATTCACATTCAGATGATTACACGTTGCCTGCTTACACTCAGGCTGCATTTTCAAT
The DNA here is from genome assembly GCF_047830755.1 of Zonotrichia albicollis. Taxonomy (NCBI): domain Eukaryota; kingdom Metazoa; phylum Chordata; class Aves; order Passeriformes; family Passerellidae; genus Zonotrichia; species Zonotrichia albicollis. The sequence continues at coordinate 4,721,710 of NC_133823.1, forward strand.
TCCATGTGTCATTGTCCTTGTCTTCTCATCTTAAATTATTGTACAGTGCTGCTGTGCATTATTAAACAGTTGCCACATTTCATCCCAGTGGATCTTGCATTTAAATGATGGATTTACAAAGGTTCTGCTGCTTTGTTAAGCTTGCCTGTACAGCTGGTTGAAGGTTTACCTCAAGAAAAAAAAAGTTTTCCTTCAAAGAACTCTTGAAAAATCACTGGGTTTCATTAAAAGTTCTCAAAATCTTTTCCCTCTTTCATTTTTTCCCCAAAAGTTTCTGATTTTTTGAATTGAAAATTAAATTAAATAGAGGTATATAAAAGAAACGCTATTACAAATAAATGCCACTATTAACAAAAAAGCAAATTTTTCCAATTAAACACTGAAAATCATTCCAACAGTATTTTAGCCATCTGCTTTCTGAATATTGCAGTGAAATAAAAAAATAAAAGAAGGAAAGAAAGAAGGAATCTATTTCAAGCAACTGAGAATGAAAACAATGGCTGAGCTGCAAATATCACAGCAGAAATCTTTCAATTGTTTCCAGCAAGTCCTTTTTGTGCATCATCCTTTGAAACTTGAAAATTTCAGAAAGAAAAACTGCCTTTAATTCTGTTTCTTAGTACTTGTATCCATAAAATGAAACCCAAGTGCAATTTGTTTCTTAGATTAGAAGCTCAATGAGACAGGGATCACTGCTCCATGAAATTAAGCACGTTGGGTGTAGGCTGAGGGAACATTCCTGAAAATACAAAGTATTAGGATGTGTCCCAAGGAGGATGCAGGGGCTGTCTTGGGGTTTCAAGAAATGGAGAACTTAGTAATAGGCAATGATATAAGATAAAAATATTAGAGGATGGTTGAAATCTGTCACAGACCTATTTTCTGAAATATCTTTTGCTAGGATTTTTTCTCCTGAGAAACTGAGAAGCCTCAGAGGAAAAGAAAAACAATAGTTGTTTGCTGCAGTGGAATAAAACAGATGCATCTTTGATTGGTCCATGTGAGTTGTTTCCACTTGATGACCAATCACAGGTCCAGCTGTGTTGGGACTTTTTCAGTCACAAGATTTTATTATCATTCCTTTCCTTTCTAGCCTTCTGATGAAATATTTTCTTCTATTCTTTTAGCACAGTTTTAATATTTTATTTTAGAAGAATATATATAATAAAATAATGAATCAGCCTTCTGAAACATGGAGTCAAGATTCTCATCTCTTCCCTCGTCCTGGGACCCCTGTGAACACCACCACAGGAATGAGATATAGCGGAGAGGGGTTGCCTGTTGATATTCAAGACCAGGTTGGATGGGCTTGGAGGAACCTGGGATAGTGGAAGGTGTCCCTGCCCATGGCAGGGGGTTGGAGCTCAAAGTTCTTGAAGTTCCCTTCCAATCCAAATTGTCCTGTGAATCTGTGCCATGATTCCATGGCAGCCGTTGTGCTTCAGCTACTGTTCAGTGGCAAATGAAGAACTGAGATTGATGGGCCCAGTCAGGGAAACCATCACAGCGTCTGTGTGCTGTGCTATCTTGGGGATAAAACAATCCCCACATGCAAAATTAGAGCACTCAACACCCTTGGAAGAGAACTCAGGCTATTTTAAGACCTGTGGAAAGATGTCTAAGGATGCAGATTCCCTAGAAAATTTAAAAAGCTCTAAAGCATCTCCATTTATTTATAGACAGTTTCACAAAGTCAGCTGCTATAAGGCAGTGAAATCTGTGTTGTGGAGTTCTTTTAGAAACAATGCATTTCTCAGGATCACAGTTCTGACTGGGTGAGTTCTGAACTCCACACTGAAATGTAAATATTTTTTATGGCTTAAAGCACTGGCTGCAGAGGCAGCCCTCGGCAAACACTGATGTGCAGGTTGAGTAGGTAATTTTGGAAAGCAAGAGCAAGCCAAGATGTGCCAGGCTTTGGAAAGACATTGCCACGTCCTACTCTTAGGAAAAATTTCCCTTTGTGTTGTTGTAAGTCCACAGTCTTCTTGTCTGACCATAAATAATTTCCAGCTCTGAGAACAGGTGGGATTCTGCCTCGTAGATTTCATAGTTTTTGTGTCTATTAGGAAGATTTCAGGAGATGTGTGTTACTGATATTAAAATAAAAAGATACCTCCCATCACCACCTGTGCTGGATCCAGCCTATGTTTTAAAGGAAAGCTGAGATTGCTATCAAATAATCTGCTTTAATGGGCTGGTACTCCAAGGGGAACATGAACACAATGAAGTTGGAAGAAAGGACGACTATTCTTCATAATTACCACTTTTTTTCCACATCAAACTAGATTAAGAGAAGTTGCCTCACAAATTAAAGACAGCCTGAGAGCTGTTTGTAACTTGTTTGATGCACAAACCAGCAGGTTGGAGTCTTCTGGATGACTTTGAAGGGACTGATCCTTTTTTCATCCAAGTTCAGTAAGCAAGGCAGCATCTACATAAGTGGAATCTTCAAGGATTTTAAAGCGTTTAAGGTGATGTTTATTGTATTTGCAGGGAGGAACAATGGATCTGACTCCATGTTCTCAGAAGGCTAATTTATTATTATTTATGATACTATATTATATTAAAGAATACTGTACTTTACTATACTAAAGAATACAGAAAGGATACTTACTGAAGGTTAAAAAGATAATAATGAAAACTCCTGACTCTTTCCAGAATCCCGACACAGTTTGGCCCTGATTGGCCAAAGAGTGAAAACAACTCCCAGCAGAATCCAATGGAACAATCACCTGTGGGTAAACAAACTCCAAACACATTCCACATGAGCACAACACAGGAGAAGCAAATGAGATAAGAATTGTTTTCCTTTTTCTCTGAGGCTTCTCAGTTTCCCAGGAGAACAATCCCGGGCAAAGGGATTTTTCAGAGAATGTAAATGTGACAGAGGTTGAATGGGGCTTGGAGCAGCTGGATGCAGTGGAAGTTCTTGGATGGTTTTCCAACCCCAACCATCCTGTTATTCTGGATAAATGGACAAGGGTTTTGTGATAGCCCAGTTTAGAGGTCACTAATATGTGGCTAAATGAGACAGAATTCTTAATGGATAGCAGGAATTGCATGGGTGAATTCCAACTGTGCAGCTCATTTTATTTTCAGACAATTCCATGAGCATCGAGTAATTAATCCTCAAAGAACTTTAAAGCAGACAGCTGGAAAGACAGTCAGGCAGACATGCCCGTAAATATTTAGTTTCTTCTTCTTCCTTTTGGTTTGGGTTTTGGTTTTTTTTTATGGTCTGTTTTTATGGAATAATTCCACAGGTGGGCTCATTGGTATCAGCTTGTTAGAAGAGGAAACAACTGTGACATGGTAGATAAGACACATTTTCAAAAAATAATCCTAGAGGTGATGTAACACTGCGAGCAGAAATCACCTCTTTCAGTGGCACATTGCAGAGAACAAGTGAAACAGCAAAATGTGCAGTGACACAGATGCTCAGGGGACTCCTGCTTTATCTCTAACTACAAAGGCAAGATTGTCCCTTCTGTGCCAGAGGAGGGGCTGCCATGGCAGAGAACAGCCACATTAAAGCCTCCCAGCCCTGAGTTCCTCTGCTCCTGTTTCCAGCCACTCACCCCTCAGGCCAGGCTGAGGTGGAAAACCTTGGACCTGGCACTAAGACCCGCCAGGGAATTCTTGTCTGGCAATATGAGGCTGGATTTTGGCTCTCTATTGTAAATGCAGGGCTACCAACAAGGGAAGGAATGATGAGGAGTACTCTAACTTAGTAAAAGGTTAATTTATTACTTTAGTATACTAAATTATATTAAATCTTAAGTTTCTGTGGTTGAGATGACCCCCGAGGTATTAGAAAGTCTTTTCTTTCCCAGCCCCACAACCGAAGAAGAAGTTGAGATTCATCAGTTCTGCTTTTCAAGGTTGTTTATTTTTCCTTATCTATCACATTCTTTCTCTGACCTGCTGAGTTCCATCCAGCAGGTTGAGTTGTGACACAGTCCCTGCCCTTGGGGTGGTGTTGGCTTTTTATACTAAAAACTACATGTACTTTATTTACAGCAATTTTCCAATACTTATCACCTATGTTAGACAGTTTGTCTCTACTCTAAACCAATCCAGAAGTGCCACCATCACAGCAGAAGATGAAGGCCAAGAAGAAGGAGAAGAAAGACAGGACGTGCCCAGATTCCTCCATCTTGCCTCTTGAACCCCCATTCTAAAAAACCCAAATTCTACTTTTTCACCCTGTGACAAATTCACTAACATTCTACTCAAACCCTTGTGAGTTGTAACTCTTCACACAAAGTTGGTAGCTTTTTCCATGGGCTAAAATCAAAGGCACAGGTGTTTGTGGCTCTGTGCCAAGGTCTCTGAGCCCCCAGCCAGGGTCTGGAGTCCTCCAGGGCAGCCAGAGCAATGTCCTGGGTTCTGACAATTAAAGAATACTATACTATACTATACTATACTATACTATACTATACTATACTATACTATACTATACTAAAGAATGCAGAAAGGATACTTAGAGAAGGCTAAAAAGATAATAATGAAAACTCCTGACTCTTTCCAGAATCCCGACACAGCTTGGCCCTGATTGGCCAAAGAGTGAAAACAACTCCCAGCAGAATCCAATGGAGCAATCACCTGTGGGTAAACAATCTCCAAGCACATTCCACATGAACACAGCACAGGAGAAGCAAATGAGATAAGAATTGTTTTCCTTTTCTCTGAGGCCTCTCACAGCCTTCCAGCCTCCCAGGAGAAAAACCTTGGGTGAAAAAATCATGTTCAGAGAACGTGAATGCCACAGCTCTCCTCACCCCTACCTGTGTCAAGGGGCTCAGGCACACTCTATCAGCCTGATAGATTTTCTACCCTGAATTATGCCCTGGCCATCTTCCAGCCAGGCCATTGGGGACTATGATGTTGTTAAATCTGATTCCCTTGCAGGGTCAGGATTGATCAACACAAAGCTTATTTTTGGCAGCACAAAGGAAATGTTTATTGGCCAATTCCTGTACCCGTAGGAGATGTGAGTAAATCTCCCTTTGCCCTCACAAAGGTCAGCTTTTCAAATTACCCTCATCCATGTACTGCACCAGGCCATGAGAAAAGGTGTTGAGCACCCTTGTCACCCTGAGGAGAGGGAGGGCTGTGGTTAACTCAGCACCTTTCAGGAGCCATTCTTCAGAGCCCTCTCATTCCCCTTGAGCCAGGATTCAGTTCATGCTCCAGCTTAAGAAGGAATCCTGCCTATTTCTGCTGGTTTTGCTTCAGCAGAAATGTGAAACCAATCCGCTGGCTGGATTTCAGCTTGGATAATTACATTTTGCTCACATAAATTACTATATTAGTTTCAAAGAGGGGAAATTACTCTCTGCTAGCTCTTCCAAAGCTATTTGGTAGTGTTAGCAGGGAGGATGAAACTGGCCAACCCACCAGAGAGGTGGCTGTGTTTTGATGGGGGACGAAATTCCCCTTGTAGGGAACGTCTTTTGTGCAGGGAACTTCAGTCCATGCCCAGCCTACATGAAAGATGGAGAGCTATTAACTCCTGTCTGAGCCTCACAGCTCTCAGCCTGTGATGTATCTCCCTCAGCCTGACTCTCATGTATTAGACTGGCTCTCTGACAGCTCTTCTGGGATGGCTTCATAAAGCCCTATTAAATCCTCATTTTCCAGTTGTAAGCTGGCTGGATTTTGAATTTCTTTCCTCTATCACCAGTCCCCTTCCTTTAGGATCCACTGGGCATTGTTTCCTGCTGTCACCCAGGTTAGCTGCAAGGCTGCTTGGCTCTGCATCCATCACATCTGGAGGAGCCAGGATTTTCCAGACAAGATAAAAATCTTGTTGGTGACCTAAATACTCAGTTCTGCATCCCAGTGTCACAGCATCCATCCTTGCCTCTGCCTGGCACAAACTGCAGCTCCCAAACGATTCCCTACTGCTTTGAATGATCCTTCTAGAGCCTGCTGTGGGAAATATGCTTTAACTTTTCTTCACCCTTCTATCTTTCTGAGGCAAGCTGGTTTTTCCCCTCTGTACCACATCCAGTATTCTTGTATTATTTCTTGGGCATTAAATCCATCACAAGTTTCATCTTTCTTATTCTTTCCCACCCTTCTTAAATTTCTCCAGTGTTCTCATCTATCACATCACTCATTCCAGCCTTGATGTTTCCATTGTCATCACTTTTGGTGTCACTCTCATGCCTGAAACGTCCTAATTTTTCTCATCTTTTGAGACCCAAAATGACATCCTGCCTGAGTCAGGGAATCAGCAGCATTATCTTTATGATTATTCATTAAACAGAAGTTTTAGGACAGCTAATGAATATGCATAAAGTAATTGTTCCCAAAGTCAGATTGTTCAAACACTCGTTCTGTGAATTGTTGCTGCAGGAGGAAATCTCCCCAGTGTTTGAGGAGCACAGCAAAATACAAGCAGGATGAGAAGGTTTTGAAGTGCAATGGGCAAGATTTTCTTGCAAAGCTCATGATATTTGGAGGTGTTGAACTCATTCATTTGGTCACACCTGGTGTTTTACAAAGGTTTAAGCACATCTAATCTGAAGATTGCCAGTGGTCCCACAGATTGGGACGTGCAGGAGGGAAAGGATTGGCCTGAACCATTGCATGGGCTGGACTTTCTTTGGGAAGGAATTTTAGGTAATTCTACTCATCAGCTGTGAACTCATCTCATCTTGGCTGTGGAAAGGATTATTATTATTTTAAATCTAAGCTTGTTCAATTTCTTGAGGTTGCAGCAGTTTTAATGTATTGGGAGTTTCTGACCTTGCACTGTTATTGGAACAGAGATGAAGAGCCCAACACTGCAAAAAAAGGCACAAATACATTCCCTGAATATCCTTATAAAAGATATGAAATAAAAGAAATATTGTATCAAAATTTCCCATTTAAAAAAAATTTGTTGCATTTTTTTTAATGGGAAATTTAATTCATTAACTCAATTTCAAATGCTGTGGATGTTTAATATTTCAGACAGTGGAAGATCTTCCTCACCAGTCATTTTATCAGCTGCTAATGTACACAGTGCTTGCCATTTTCTTCTTTTGAGTATCCCTCTATGATTATTATTTTTTTCACTAAATAGTTAAATACCTTTTTTTCATCACTTCATCACTTTGTGCATCTGTTCTCCCTCAGTTCTCTCATGGGCAAAGCATATTTATGTAATAATGGGAATGGAACAAACACCAGGATGTAAGAAGAAATGGGTGCTGGACGTGAACAGAAATTCAAGATATTTGCCCTAAATTACAGCAAGAATTTGGGCTCCTGTAATCCAAGAGAGCTTCGTTAAGGCCACCTACTTGTTAAGCCTTAGGCAAAAGCCACCTGGAAAGGAAAATTTGAGTTTCATAAATGATCCTGAAGCCATGAAAAATTTTAAATCTTGAATGGCAAAGTGGATGCATTGCTTTATTTTTTCCTTACTGCATTTTTGTCCTGCAGAACTTAAATATTCCAATTTTTCATTTAAATCCACTGAGGTGGTCTGATCACATCAAGGCTACCTGTGTTTCTCCAAAATCAAAATGTGCTTCCCACTGGTCCCCAGGACAAAGGGAATCTGCACATTCTCCTGTGTGGAAAAGAGTTGGACAGGAGCTGGGATCTTGGAACCCAATCAGCTGTGCTGTCAAATGGGCTGGGAAATTTGGGTTTTAGTCAAAGGACTTGCAGTTCTGATGTGCCTTCCCCATGAAAAGAGGCTAGATGAACTCTGGTGGTGCTGGGAAGCCTGGGAACATCTGATCCTGAAGAATCCACACTCAGAGATTCCTGAAAATCCACCCAGCAGTCAAGGAGCCCAAGTTCATGACTACTTGTAGGCACAGTTTTCTTGGTCTTCATTGAAAATACATCCTCTAACTGAAGTTTCAGCTCTGCAATTACTAATGGAGAAGCATTTTGCTCTGAGAACTCCTAATTTTAGTTAAAGTTCCTCCAGAGCTTCAGGGCTGCTCTCCAAGGCACAGCTTTTCCACTGGGCTGTTGCTTCTTTAACTTTTTTCCTGCTTCTGTTAGGGTTGGGATTGAAAGTGCTTGAGATGGTATTTCATGTTCAAACTCAGATGTTTATTATTTCTTATCTATATTGCAGTCTCACAAGGTGTGAGTTTTACAGTATTTTACTAGCAAGTTACAAAATGGCCTCAAATCTGTCTTTACAAAGTCTTTTAAGGAAAACTATCTAATTAAGAAATGATACTTAAATTATTTTTACTTTTAACTTAATAACTAATTACTCATATCTTACAATGTAGATTTTTCTGTCTAGTTACAAAATACTACTTAAACCTATGAAGAAAGTGAAGAAAAACTAACCACTAACTTAAAACTTTTATCTTAGCTTTATAAGTATTACTATATTCTAAAACTTGAAACTCTAAGTTTTCTACTGTGTGGTATTACATATTTCTATTCAAATTACAAATTTATAATCTCAGTTCTATTATTCAATTTTAGGAGCCTTCTCCACAGCCTCAAGTAAAACATAGTGTTCTTCTGGGGGTCAGTGCCTTTCAGCACAGAAAGCCCAAAACTCTCAGCATCCAGAATTCCAGCACTGGACTTACAGGGAAAAAAGGGAAATGTTGACTTCTTATTTTTCATTGGGAAATTTCCCCTTTCTACATCACTGTGATACGCCCACAGAGCTGCAGAGAAATGTTTTCCTCTTCAAAAATAAATTACATTAAAATCCCATAGCACGTTACAGGAGCCAATTTTGATATTACCTTTGAAATACTGGGATTCGTATTTTAAGAATTCTTGCTTTGTCACCAGTTCCAACCTGAGGAAATGCCAAATGGACATGAGCTCAGGTGTGCTGGGAAGGAGGGCTGGGGTGTGATAGCTGTGCTGTGTGGAGTGTCAAATCTGAGGAAATGCATCCAGACAATGTGACAGCAGGGATTAGACTCCATAAAAATTTCAGTGTTGTCCTTGAGAGAGGAGTCCTGGAACAACTGCGTTGCATAACAGCACCATCACTTATTAAGTGTATCTTGTAATTGGTTAGGAAGCCATTAATGACAATTTGCTTCAAACCCAAACAGCTGGCTCTGTGACCCTCTAGGTAACAACAAATACAAGAGCAGGAGGAACAGGAATAATTCAAATCCACAATATATCCAGTTGCCGTTCTAAATCCTAAGGTATTAACTTTTAATGTATGTTTCAATGACAAACCAATCCTGACACTTTTTATGTTTAAATATGTAGCCACTGATTCTGGGAAAAAATAAGTGGATTTAGTTATTTGCTTATTTCTTTTATTTTATCAGGGCACCACTAGTTTATTTTGGTGTAATCACTCCCATTTGTGTCTAAAAAACCCCTCAAGGATGCATTGTGTTCTTAAGAGCATCACCATCATAAATCAGGGTAGCTGCACTGGCTTTAGAAATACTGCCATGATTTATTTGATTTGTAGCAGCTGTGGATCCAACCCTCCATTTTTGGGTGCTTGGTACCAGCACAACCCATCATTGAACTTTACTAGAAGGTTTTGATCAATAGAAAAAAAAAAAACAAAAAAACACTTTTTTTTTTTTTTTCCATGACAAGGATTTCTACTTCTCTTTTAAGATTCTAAGCCGGCAAAGTACTCAAACCCAACTTTCCTGCAATTTTCAAGGGCCTCTCATGGAGTTCAGTGGGAAACTGAGGCTCTTGACCCTCTGCAGGACAGGACCAAAGAGTTGGGAGGAAATTACCTGGCATCTTGTACAACCTGCTAATGCGCTTGTGCATTCATGCACAGTAATTGATCTTACAAGCTCCTGAGTGTTCACTGGACTTGCCATTATACCATGAATATTTTATAGCTGCACCACTGTAATAACAGTAATTACATTTGCCCTTTTGCAGAACCTTTTATATGAGGGTTTCAAGGTGGTTTATGGATGGTAATTAAGCCCCATGGTCTTCTTGTGGAGTAAGAATTATTATTACCCTTCTGCAAATGGGGAAGCTGAGGTATGGAAAATTCTGAACTTGACCTTGCCCAAGGTCATATCTCAAATCGCTGCCAGGATGAGGAGATGAATTCAAGGATTCCTTCTCCAGGGTTGCTGTAGTTATTTATTTGACCTGGATTATGCCTCTGACTGAAGACAAACTTTTAAAGTTGAAACTGTCAATATTTTCCTATTATTTGGAGCATCGCACATTTTTCCTGTTCAGAAGAGTTGCTATGCCTCCCATCACATCAGAAGGTGCTCAGTGAGAGGATTTTGAGGTGCTGCACCCACAGACCCTCATCCAATACAAAGATGCCCGTGGGGACCTGTCACTAAGGATTAACCCAGGCTTGCAGGTACCAACACAAAACCATTCATGCCATCCACAGCTGTGAGCAAAGCCCGTGCTTGAAAGGTACTTTTCTCTCAATTGCCTTGCTAATAGGGAAACAAAGTCCCAAGGTAGATTGTAAAGTCACTGCCTGTCGTTGAGATGGATGGAAATGACTGGCTGTGATTCCTGCTTTGATAAACTTATTTACTACTGGAGTGCCAGCCTTTGGCTGGGCTGTAAAAAGGGTGTCATTATTTTATAATGATTGTATAACGAAAAATACCTATTTAATGAGGGGAAAATGAGCACATTTCCTCAGAGGCACCACATTTCCTAAGTGGGGTGCAGGCTCACAGTCACAGGAAGGCAGGGCAGCATTTGTGGAGGCAAAATTCCAGCACGAAATTCCCGAGCAGCGAGCCCACAAGCACAGCAGAAGGAAGCTGTGGTATTTTTATCTCAGTGGCAGCTCAGAGGGAACATGAAGTGTCTCCACTTTTCCAGCTTCAGATTTAATGTGACTGGAGCCACATGTGGGATTTCCCTGCAGCTGGGGAGCAGATGGTGCCAGGTTATGCAATGTGGGATGTGGGGACAGACAGCCAACGTCCCGACTGCTGCTCCCCGTGGCACTGAGCTGGTCTGGGAGAGGACAACCCTCAGAAATAGGCACATAAATATAAAATGGTCTCAAAAAATACAGAATCCTGGCTTGACAGAAGTAACTGGGAAATTATCACTTAATTCTGCCTGTTCCGAACGTCCTTCAGGGAGTTCAGAGATACCTTTGGCACTTAGGAAGACACTGTAATTACTGTAAATGATGTAAAATCCTTTAAGCTATGAGAGATTCGACCAGCCTGATCAATACCTTGCAATAACAAGGTTTAGCTTGGTAAGAACTGTTGTGCAGTAATAACATTGTTTATGATTTATTCTGTTTAGCTTCCAAGTTTTTAGTCCAATAAACCTGTGTATTTGAACAAAACAGAGTGCTGGTGGGCTGAGTCTTGTGGATTTTGTCACAAGGAAGCAATGTGCTCCTGGTCTGGCTGGAGGTTGAAAGGGAATGAGGAGGGTGACAGCACATCCAAGATAAGCAGGGATAAAACAAGATCCCCATAACCACAGAGAAAGTGCAGACAACACACCTTGAGAAAGGAGTTATTCCCTTTGCACAATTTTCCCATTCTTTTTTTCTGTGTTTTCACTTTTCTTCCTTGTGGGATCTATGCATGGCTCCTACCCCAAACATCAGTGGGGTTTCCTGTTTCCTCTACAGCTCCTGAAAGGGGCCTGCGCTCAGCTGGGGCTGGGCTCTTTCTGCAGCAGCACTGACACAGCCAGAGCACACAGCCTCGAGCTGCACCAAGGGAAATTCAGGTTGGATATTGGGAAAAAGTTTTCAGAGAAAGGTGATAAAGTTCTGGAATGTTCTGCCCGGGGAGGTGGTGGAGTCCCCATCCCTGGGTGTGTTTAACAAAGCCTGGATGTGGCACTGGGTGCCAGGGCTTAGTTGAGCTGTTGGGGCTGGGTTGGACTCAATGATCTTGAAAGTCTCTTCCAGCTTAATGATTCTATGAATTCTGTGATTCTTTCCTGTTATTCTTTAAAAGAGGATAATTCATGGGAAAAACATCCAAAGGAAACTACTTGCCCTGTCTTTGGCTATAACTATTCATCTGAAATAAAACATTGGACGTGGCAACATCCACTGAGTAATGATCCACAGATTGCAGACAGCAGCTCTCTGCACTGTGTGTTCTGAACAGAACTATATTTTAAGTTCAAGCTCTGATTTGCAAACACCTTAAAATGCCTGGAAATTTCACTGCTGCCTTTTTCTTATTCATTTCAGCTCCTGTGCCTCAGCACCTCTCAGATTTGATGCATTGAGAATCATTAGTAAGTAAAGCACTTTGGATCTATGCTTCTGAGTTTATGTTTCTGAGCACAAGCAAAACCTCATACCCATTAGTTATTTACTGAGCTGGAGACTGCTAAAATATGTCTTGAGGAAGTTCAGAGATTTTTTTTATTTCAGCTCATCTTTTTGGGGGTTTTGTTAATGGAAGTTTCAGCAGGTGAGGAGCTCTTTTATTTTTACATGCACTATATTGCAGTTTAAATGCCATTTCATTAAAAGCTGTTTATGAACAAAACACTTGAAAGCAAATGTGAATTGCCCAAAGCATTTTTCCCCATTGTCTGTGATTAGGCTGTTCTCTGAAATCAAAGATTTGATGGACTTTTGTATTTTTTGCATCACAGGTTTTTATCCCATGCATGTAACAAATGAAAACCATGAATTGGAGTGGACGTGGCATTTTGAAAACCACAAAGCACTTGATTTATTCAAATTATGTTTACATAGGGATTATTTCACCCACCAGTGAAATGCAGCTGCCTCTGGCTTGGAAAACGTCAGTCTTTAAAAAGAAACATTGCTAAGTGAAAAGAACTTTATCTCATATAAAACTTGAGGAGGAATGTAGGCTTGCAGAATGTAATTACTCATTTGGATCTTAGCCCAGACACCAAAGCTATCATTGCCTCTTTAGCAAGAGGAACTTGGAATCTTAAGTGGTTGCAGATAATGAAAGCCTTGATTCTGCAATCTTTTTGGAAAATAAAATTACTATTAGTAGTACAATGCTTCCCAAATATTTGGATGTAATTGCACTTATGATTTACACCACACTTTGAACAAGAGACCTCCAGAGGCTCTGTAAAAGTAAAGGTGGCTTTGATTTCCAGAACAGCCCTGTTCACTGCTGCTGGATCTCCACGTTTCAGAGCCTGAAAAATGTCGTCACAAGGGAAATAAGTGACTCTGTCCTGGCCCCTGCATCCATGCAGAACTTCTCAGTGTTCCCAAAGGCAAGTTTCCTGCATGGATCCCTGGCAGCTGCAGTCTTGGGACTTCTGCTGCTCAGAGTGACCCCAAGATGTGTTAGAAAATCTGTTTTCCCAGCCTGGCTGTCAGAAGGAGGAGTCAGAGCTCTTAATTTCTCAGTCTCAAGGTTGTTTATTGTTTCTTATCTATAAAATTCTTTCTCTGGCCTGCCAAGGTCTGTTCAGACAGAGGCATTCTGCCTGCCCCAGGGCAGTGTTATGTCTTTATACTAAAAACTACGTGTATAATATCTACAATAACTTCCCAATACCTATCACCTATGTTAGACAGTGAGCTTCTACTCTAAACCAATCCAAAAGTGCCACCATCACAGCAGAAGATGGAGGCCAAGAAGAAGAAGGAGAAAGGCTGGACACGCCCAGATTCCTCCATCTTGCCTCCTGAACCCCCATTCTAAAAACCCCAAAAATCTATTTTTCCCCCCCTGATAAAATAATTATTATTCTACTTAGACTTTTGTGACTTGCAGATCCTCATATAAAGTTGGTAATTTTTTCCATGGGTCATTATCAAAACCACAGGCATCTTGAGCTCTGTGCCAAGGTGTCTGAGCCCCCTGGCAGGGGTTAGAGCCATCCAGGAGAGCCAGAGGGATGTCCTGAATTCTGACACTGCAGTGCAGGGATGTGGCCACCCAGTAATGACTGTGACAGCAGGAGCTGCTCTGAAGGATTGGTTCACCTCCCAGCCTATTGATTGTGGGGTTTGTAACAGCATTTTTAGCACTGATGTCAAAATCCTGGATGGGTTTGTGATAAAACTTCCGTGATTTTTAAAAGCAGTGAGATTCCAGAGTGGGCACATCCGTTTTCTCTGTGATGTCCAACATCTGTGCAATCATTTCCACCCACAGCAAAATTGGTGAGGGTGTTCCAGCAATAAAGATGTTCTTTTTCCTTCTGTATCCTTGGCATTTTCATCAATTTCCCCAAAGGATTCTCTGTCTTCCCTTCCCAGATTTTGAGCTATTGCCAGACTATCATCTGAAGATCTGTGTTATTTTAATGTTGTCTTGGTAAAATGTCTGTGCCAAAATTGGAGGAGAGGAGAAACATCATCCAAATGGTACTAAAATCCATATTTTACAGACTATGGTACTATGGTCATCTCATAAAACCTATTGGAAAGATAGGAAGAGAGTTATGGAGAAAAGAATGGAAGTTTGTAAAGAATGACACATAAATGAAAAAAAATAAGGGTATGGATGTTTTTATTTTTTTCTTAAACACAGAGTTTTAGTCTGTCTTAAACTGACAGGACTTTTGGTCAGTGTTACCTTACAAAATGTTAGAGAGTCTGTTATGTAAAATCTCTGTAACAATAATTAAAACCAAAATAATTCCTCGCAGTTTATGACCAGAGAATTATAGAATTAAAGACTAATAGAACTAAATAATCATAAAATTAAAGAGTCCTGGAATGGTTTGTGTTAGAGGGGACCACAAAAACCATCTCATTCCAACCCAGTCATGGACAACTGTCTCTAGGGGACCTTGCCTGAGGAGGGAAGTTGGACAAGACCTCCAGACCTTTCAAAGTCAATTTTTCTGATTCTGTGATGCAGTAATTCTGTGACTCTAGATAACTTTCAGCCTTATGAAACTGAAGATCTTCAAAATAAGATCAGAGATGTAAAAACATCTGGCTTTACAGATTCCCCCCATCTGCCAGAAGTACAAGTTCTTCTAAGACCAGTTGGTCTGAAAATTCCCTTTTCAAAGTTTCAAATGCTTTTTCCACCTGGTTTAAAATATCCTAAACCAAAAGGATTCTAATTACACATTGCCCCAGGGAAGGAAAATTGCAGGTTTTCTGCATCCTACTGTTGGATTTTGTGCTGCCCATCAGAGAGGGGGCAAGAGGTAGAAGCAGGTCAGTGTGTGGTGGAGCAGAGAGCAGCAGGTGAGAAAGGATGATAGAGGAGTCTGAGAAATTGCTGGTAATTGTCGTCCAGCCCTTCAAGAATTCCTATCAAGAGTCAGAACTAGACACAATTTGTTTTTCAGTAGTCTGTGCGCCTCTCATTTAATGAGAGAAGCTTTGGGTTTTTTCCCCTCTGCTCTGTGTGTGTTTGTGGCCACATTGCAGAGGGAGGAAGGAGCCCTTTGTTTCCTTACAAATTGATATTTGAGATCTTCTCCCCTTTTAACAAACTCATTCATCTTCACAGTACCTTTGCTACCAGGCAATTTCTACAAATTAAGCTGAACATTCGATCTGTGTTGTTTTTAATGATCTTTCTTGCCAATATTTATAATGTGCCTTGAAAGCTGAGGCAGACCATGAGCTAGATATTTAATATTAATTAATTTGTCACTCCCCAGAACACGCACATGCTGAGGAAACGAGTAAACATGTTTAATTCTACCAGAGGGGTTGGAGGCACTTGTAAATTGCTAATTCATTTTAAAGGTGTCCCTTCCTCCCTTTCTTTGGAGATTCATTTCTTCGTGCTCTCCCCTCCTTTTTAATTGCTGCAATCTCACTTCTGCAACCTGAATTTCACCTCCCTTTTGCCCACACTCCCATTACTTCTGACTCTTCCCAGTAAGATTAATAAAACTTTTTCTAATTGCTATCAGTGTCTATTCAGTAGCATCCAATGGGGCAGGGAACTTTGTAAAGGAAAGAGGGATTTGGGGAAAAGGATCCCAAAAAGCAGAGGACACAAAGGTGACCATAATTTTAAAAATTCATGTTCTTTCTATGCTGTTCTAAATGTCATTCAAAAAAGGCCAAGAAATGTTCTGCCATTGTTATATTGTGAGTCAAGGCTAAGATAACAGATAGAATATATCAATATTAACAACAGATAAGGCAAAAGAAACCCTATGAGATAGCTTTGGTCTGTGTGATAAGGAAACTATAAAGTATTATGGGGCCAAAGATGATCAGAAAATCAACTTTTCCTTCCCTTTTCTGTAACAGAACTTAAATCTTGCCTTCAGGACAACAGTAGCTTTGGGTCTGCTCTCTGTCCTTGAAGGATTTATTTGTTCTCAGAGCATGTAGGGTTGAGTTGAAGCACGGTGGCTTTTATGCAGAGATATGTCAGGTGATAAATTAAATGTCCACTGCAGTGGTGATTATGCACAGATTTTCTCTGCCTCCTGTGTTTATTTTTTGTTTCCCTTTTCCAAAGTAAAATGTCCCATTACTGGAGTTGTGTCTCGGTGGAAATCAAAGAGGTTGAGGGACATTTTGTCCCCTCTCAGCAGCTTTTTGGAGTTGGTGTTGGTTGGATTTGCTGCACCCTTGAATTGTCTCAAGCTCAGTTCTGGTGATTTTCCTATAAGAATGCAAAAAAAAAAAAAGTATATCAGAATTGTTAGTTTTCTGTCAAATGTCATGTAAAAGCCATTAGTCTGAATTAAATTCCTAATTTAGATTGGCTTTGTTTTGCCTTTATCCTTTTCCAGTAGATCACTATACCCATATAGTCTTAAATATTTCCTAAGCTCTTCCTTAGGCTAAAATATCCCTTTCTATATTTTCCCCTCTCCAGCTGCCTCATGCCTTATGTAATTTCTTCCTTATCATCTCAAGTTAGTACATTTTAAATGTCTAGTTCCCCCTTTCTGGATTAATGTGGGATAAACTAAATCATGGCTGCTGTTGAGAATAGCACAATGCCACTGATGGAATTAATAAGAAAGGAATGAAAATATGCTTTCAAAGTCTGCCCAGCTCTGTCCTAGAAAGTCCTTCGGATGGGCGTGAACTGGGTTTAAGAGATGTTAACAAATCCCAATAAACCCAAGCAGATTTCACTGAGCTCTGCATTTCCTGAGCTCCCTGTTACCTCACCTCCAGCCTGTTGGTGACACGCCAGCAGATTGATTTGCAAAATTTCTCTCTTTATGACATTCTATAAACTACTTTATGGGACAAAAGACAGATATATCCCTGTCTTAGCAGAGCTTCCAAATTGCAGCTTAATTAAAGTGCTGTGAGACGCAAAGGGAAGACAAGGGCACAAGATAAAAATCAGGGGGTTGTATTCTTGCACAATGGATTCCTATTACCCTGAACAGAACCCTACCAGGGGATGGATGTCCCTCAGCACGATATCTTTTATGACACTGTAAATACAGCAAGGAAATACTTGAGTTTTCATTCTGTTGGGCAGGGAGAAGGGAAGGTCAGTCAGAAAAGGAGAAGGGAGAGCCTTTAGGGAATAAAAGGGTCCTTGGTATAGAGTGAAAAAGAAGGTCCTTGGTACAGGGTGACCCTCATTGGGCAGATTCCTGGCAAAAAGGCAGCAAAGCTGTGTGGTGGGAGCCAGAGTAAGGCAGTGAAAAGGCAAGGTGAAAATCTCTGGGTGTGCCAGCAGAAGGACCAAGTCACCTCCCCAGAGCTGCAGGTTCTGCATCCCCCTGGAGCTCATTCTAGTGGGGAGCTGTGTTGCAGACATCTTTTCATGAAAATCCTTTCCTTAGGATTTCTTCCTCCTGAGAAGTTGAGAGGCCTCAGGAACAAAATGTAAACATTGATTATCTGCTGCTGTGGAATGCAACAGGTGGGTTTTTGATTGGCCCACCTTAGATGTTTATAATTAAGGGCCAATCACAGCCCAGCTGGCTCAGACTCTCAGCCCGAGCCATAAACCTTTTTTATTCATTCCTTTCTATTCTTAGCCAGCCTTCTGAGAGGAAACCTTTTCTTCTATTCTTTTAGTATAGTTTTAATGTAACATATATAATAAAATAATAAATCAAGACTTCTGAAACATAGAGTCAGACCCTCGTCTCTTCCCTCAACATAAGACCCCTGTGAACACCGTCACAAAGCTGCTCTTTGTGTTGGTTGGGTCCTGCTCTTTTTATCTTTCTCTAGGTTTTGGAAGTGGTGCAGAACCTATTACACAACAAGCACAGAGAGAGAAGGGTGATAAGCCCTGTGGTAAAGGCATGTGTATGTCATTACACTTGGAAAATGTGATGTAATCACAGCCAAACTGAAGGCTCTTGGACACAGCAGCAAAGCACACATTTATTTCAGACTGGCCTTAAACAATTAAGAGAGATTAGAAACACATTTGGGGACATGAAAAAGCAATATTTGGCTACTTTTTAGAGATCGGATGGTGTTTAGGCAAATTAAACTGCCAATAACTATTAAAGCTGTTAAGTTTGTTTATTCGGAATGACAATGAAGGAAGATAAATAATCCTGTCTTAGGAAGAGGTAGAACAAGTCATGCCCAGAAACAAGCCTGAATAATGATTTTAATCATAGAATCATAGTTGGAAGGATCTCACAAAGATCTTGAGTCTGACTCCTGGTCCTGCAAAGGACACCCCCAGCAATCCCACCCTGTGCCTGAGAGCATTGTCCAAATGAACTGCTTGAACTTGGTGCTGTCACCACTGCCATGGGGAGCCTGTTCAGTCTCTCTCAGAATCTCTGCTGCTCAGAGTGACCCCAAGATTTGTTAGAAAGTCTCTTTTCCCAGCCTGGCAGTCAAAGAAGGAGTCAGGATTCTTCTGTTTTCCTTCTCAAGGTTGTTCATTGTTTCTTATCTATAAAATTCTTTCTCTGACCTGCTGAGGTCTGTCTGGCAGGTCGGGTTGAGGCACACTGATTGCCCTCAGAGCAGTGTTATCTTTTTATGCTAAAAACTACATGTACTTTATTTACAACAACTTCCCAATACCTATCACCTATGTCAGACAGTGAGCTTCTACCTTAGACCAATCCAAAGTGCCACCATCACAGAAGAAGATGGAAGCCAAGAAGAAGAAGGAGAAAGGCTGGACACACCCAGATTCCTCCATCTTGCCTCCTGAACCCCCATTTTAAAAACCCCAAAATTTTACTTTTTCACCCTGTGATAAATTCACTAACATTCTACTTAAACTCTCTTGACTTATAATTTTTCATGTAAGGTTGGTAATTTTTTCCATGGGTCAAAACCAAAGTCACAGGTGTCTGGGCTCTGTGTTAAGGTCTCTGAGCCCCCTGGCAGGGGTTTGAGCTACCCAGGACTGCCAGAGGGATGTCCTGAATTCCAACAAGCACCCAACCACCCTCTGGGGGAAGGACCTGATTGAAGTGAAAGGATTGATTAAAAAGAAGGAAAAGATAAACCTTGACTGATGTAAGGCAGGGTGCTTTAGAGAAATTAATTAAATGCAGATAGCTTCTCCCTGTGAGGGTGGGCAGGCCCTGGCACAGGGTGCCCAGAGAAGCTGTGGCTGCCCCTGGATCCCTGGAAGTGCCCAAGGCCAGGTTGGACAGGGCTTGGAACACCCTGGGATGGTGGAAATTATGAATTGGAACTTTGGGTGGAAAGTTTGAGGCACTGATTGGATTCAACAGCGAGGATTTTACACCATGAAATATTAGAGAAATGAAGCAATCCAGTCTTTTCAGAGGGATGTATCCTACAAAGTCATCCTGAACAAGCATAACATGCTGGTTTAATTCCCAGCCCCTTATGAATAGCTGGAATATTTCTAGCCAAACAAAATTATGCAGCAAAGCCACCCCAAAAGCTGTTCAAACCAGTGTGTTTTATTGTTCAACTGAGATGGACTGAGAGCCCAACTGGTGGCTGTCAGGGAGCTGCCAGTGAGTGATAATTCAGTGCTTTTAGTCACATCCACATTCACATTACTTGGAAAATAACAGAGGGAAAAACAATACGAAAAAAGCCAGAGGGGTTTTTGCTGAATTTTATTGAACTAAAAAATGGAACTATGAAAAGAAGTTGGTCAGGCAATAAGATGTATGCACAGGAAATTTTCAGCTTCAATAGGAGGATAATTGAAAACTGCCAAAGTTTAACATTAGCCTATTAGTAGTGGTTGAGCCTTAATATTAGAGCTCCAGATGGGGAAAAAAAAATGAAAGGATTTCCTCCTCCTTGTGGTATGTGTTGCACTGCAAGGAAAGAAAGTACCTAGAGCAACACATAATTACCTAATACCAGAAAATGGTCCTTTTTTAAAATCAGCAGCTTGTGTTGAGATCCCTAAGTGGCTGTCTCCTGGGCATTGTTCTTTAAGCACTATTAATTGCAGCTAATGGTATTAATTGCATTTTTCATTTGTCTGTCAAACGTGGAAAGTGCTATATATTGCAAATTCTGTCTCTTCCTGATTGTCTTTCTCAGAAATAAGGTTGGGGAAGACTGAGGAGAAGAGGCTCAGAGATATCCCAGCCCTGTGTGAGGAAAAATCTCACAAATCTCCCCAAGGAGAGTTGTAGCATTTGTGCTCAGACTTTGTAATAATAACAGGGTTTGGTTTAATATTTTATGGAGGGATCTTTTAAATTGGATCAGAATTCTGCCTTAAGTCTTCATTAAAAAGACATCTACCCCCCACCATGCCTAATTCTTCCCATGGAGCTGCAGATTCTGCTGATTTTGTCTTAGGGATAACAAAGCATCAGATCTGCTCGCGGACAGCTCTCATTTCTCAGGGATCCAAACCCTGGCATGTGCTGCAGTGTGAGTGATGCAGACCCTGCCCCACACAGCAGCTGGGAGGGGAGCACAAGTTCCCCTGATGTATCTGCATGTGACCATCTACAGCCTCGTGCTGGGAGCCTTGCCCGCAGAACAAGGTCTGTCACAGGG